>NC_056743.1:865800363-865962863 GCF_019279795.1 Protopterus annectens | reverse complement strand
ATAGACTATGGTTGTCAGTGCTCCATCTGTCATTTTAGACATATAAATATGTAGAAAACATGTTTGAGAGATTATATCCGATCTCAAAATTAAGGTCAAACTCATTTTGGTTGAGGAACACCACAAACATTTTCATTTTGTCTATCTCTCCATTCCAAATCATCCAACAGTCATACAAAAATCAGAACCACGATCCAATATATCTGAGAAAATTATTATTGTCACCATTTCAGACATATAATATTGATTCAGTAACAGAAACTTAGAGGCAAGTAGCCTTAATTTTGAGGGAAGACGACTTTAGACTACAAAGATTGTGTAGCTATCTAGTGGTCTGAAAAGGGAAGATTTTTATTAACATATGAAAAAAATAAATTCAAAATTAAATTGGTGATACATAAACTCTCCAATAATATACTAAATAATATATTTTTGAGAATAAGGTGGCACAGTGGTTGCTCAGCTGGATATAAAAATGTTAAAAAGACATTGGGGACCTACAGACACTGGATCCTACCCAATTTGGCTTTGTCAAGGGCAGATCCTGCCTCTTGAACTTGGTCGACTTTTTCGAAGCAGTCACTAGGCTATTGATGAGGGTAAGGCAGTTCACACAGCCTACCTTGACCTAGCAAAAGCGTTCGACACAATACCCCACTCAGGCATTATAGAAACACTCAGGCATTATAGAAAAGCTCACCAGCTTAGATGTAAATGCATATGTCACAAGATGGGTTGCAAACTGGCTCAAGGACAGAACCCACAGGGTTAGAGTTGATGGTGCCATGTCAGACTCTAAGCCGGTCACGAGCGGTGTCCCACAGGGCTCAGTCCTGGGCCCCCTCTTGTTCGGCATTTATTTTTCTGAAGTGCAGGCAAACATAGGGGGATTGTGGCTGACAAAATTTGCAGATGACTGCAAACTGGGCACCATAATTGACACTCCATCAGACACAGACATCCTCCAGAGAGGTCTCATAGAAATGGATAACTGGTGCCAGAGCCATGGCCTTAAGCTAAATGCCAAAAAATGTATAGTCATACCCTTTGGGAAAAACAAGGTAACCCCTAATTACCACATAGGTGGTAATCCATTAAACACGGAAGACGTTATCAGGGACCTGGGGACCCAAGTTGACAGTAACCTCTCTTTTGACACTCACATTGCCAAAGTGGTTAGGAAGACCTTCTACATTGCCCACCTGATCATGAAGGGATTCACATCCAGATCAGGAGAGGTCATTGTACCCCTGTACTCTTCACTTATCAGACCAATGATTGAGTACAACGCCCCATTCGAATGTACCTTACCCGACACCTGCAGCAGTTGGAAAGACCCCAAAAGTTCCTCACCAAAAGGATAAAGGGGCTCAAACATATGTCATACGCTGCCCGACTGAAGAAACTCCAGCTCTATTCAGTCGCATACCGCCTGCTCAGAGGTGATCTGTGCCTGACATACAAGGCCATGTCCAACCCGGAATTAATGGATATGCTCCACCTCAAAAAATCCAAATCCACCAGAGCCACGAGAGCAAGAGACTTAAACCTCAACACGGATATAAATAGGACATGCTGGAGGGACAGATTCATCACCCAGAGACTCCCTACACTATGGAACAGAATCCCAGTCCATGTGAGGCAGAGCCCCTCACTGACTCTGTTCAAGAGAAATCTTGACGAGTGGATGGGAGATCGTAGGTTTACCCCGGGAATCATCTCTGTGTCACTGCTGGACAGAGGCACAGCAAACTAATGGGTATAGTATTCTCATCCTAAGGGGTGGTGAAAGCCACACACACTCTGGCTAGGCTTATAAATGCCCTAGGGCAGATAGCCTAGTATGAATCTATGAACCTATGAATCTAAAACTTGAAAATTCATATTTGTACCTACCAAACAGATTTAAGGGAGAGGGGGCAGCCGAGGACATAAACAGAGCTATAACAAGATATTCACCTAGTGGGAATTGTGTTTATTGTGATTATGTTACATAATGAAGCATTTTACTTCAGTTAGTACTTCAAAGGTTTTTGAAATTTAAAATGTAATAATGTGCCACACCTTGGATTGTATGTTTGGCAGTATTTAATTGTGGAAGTTTTCATGTAGGACAAAATACATTACCTTGGAAGTTTAGAATGGGTATTCATTTAATTTGTATTAAATGCCAAAGGGAGCATAGCCTGTTTTATATATATATATATATATATATATATATATATATATATATATATAAACATATAAACGTATGCGTCAACGTAAGTCAGCCAAGTTTACTTTTGTTGATATTCACAGGATTTCTGAATGTGTTACTAAGAATATGAAACATAAAATATTGAATCATAATGAAGAAGATGGAAGGTAATTGTAGGTGCACTACTGAAACCTGGGACAAATGAAGGAAATAAAAGTTTTGTATTAACAATATTAATAATATTTTAAAAAATCCACTAGATGACAGTGTCCATACATGAATGTATTTATTAACAATATTAACAATATCCACTAAATGACAGTGTCGATACATGAATGTATATCAATTCTGTTGCAAAGGCTTTTCTTCCCGACACAAATATTTTATGTCTTTATGGTGATAGGTAACAGCTGAAATGTAATCCCTATATATATTTACAAGTATGGAACTCACAACATTGAAAAAGCTTTGAGCAAAACCCTTGGTCTTGTGTCTGTTATGGGATTGAGTTTTAACCATATAGTGTAAAAGACATACAAGAAATACTGGGTTTGCATTGTGCTGGGTCTTTTGTTGGTGAATTTATGTTGATTCCATACAATACAACACTCACTTCATGCAGTTGGTGCATATATATATATATATATATATATATATATATATATATATATATATATATATATATGGGTCTAATCAAAAGACCCAAACATCGATGTTCAAACCATCAGTAACACCAACATCAACATGCTACGATGCATGCTCCAAGCCAGAACCTTGACACCAGGGGCGGCTTTAGCTGAAACAACGGCCTAGGAGAAGTACTGCTCTGGCGCCCCCTTAAGCCCCACCCACACCATACTCAAGGAATACCCCTATTTGAGCCACACCCACGGATGGGTCACCCCCACATAAGCCACTCCAGTTTTCAATGTTTAAATGCATGGAAAATCAGAACCAGGTTTTAATGATTTTGTTCTGAAGTCCCTAGTTCAACAGAGACGAAAGCGCTTAACTTTTTAACAAAGAAAATCTTATTTTTATTGGCTGTGTGAATTTTGAGGACTGCATCACTCAAGGAGGTTTTTGGCTTCAAGTATTATTTGGCTTCATGGGTGGGTGATGCTATTCATTTTATGGAGTTAGTCTTTACAGAAAAAAAAATAAAATACCTTAGTTAAGCATGACATATTTATAAAGCCAGAAGAAAATGTCTTACTGGATCCCTGAAGCTTGACAGGTGGTATCACTGGTGTTGGAGTAAAAAATGAATGGCACCATCACACTTTGCAATGACTTCTGTAAACTTAAAAGGTCTCTAAAATAGAAGCGTAGCTAATGCCTAGAAGATATGAATTAGTATAAAGGTTAGGGAAAGCACATTACTTTATGAGGCTAGACGTAAACAAAAATCTTACAGGCAGTCCCCTCTAACAGAGCAAGTTAAAGAGCAGACAGCTTTCTCTACCCTAGATAGACTTCAGCAAAAAGTGTTTTTTAGTTATATCGGGTCTCAGTCACATTTCAAAGAATGATGTTAATTTACAGTAAGGACTGACAGTTCCGCCTGCTAAGGATACAGACAGTTCTGGATTCAATCTAGCAAAGGATTTGAGGGTCAACCCTTCTAAATGTACAGCTGGAATGCATGAAGCCTCCACAAGGTATGGTCTGATGAAACTTCAACTGGGGAAAGTACAGGCTAAAAGAAATTGCTCAAGACCACACATAAAGAAGCAAGTAAGAGCTTTTTATGGCTGTATAATTATTGCAGACGATTTATGCCTCACTTTGTCATGATAGCATGCCTAATAACATAGCCGCGAGGCATTTAAATACTACATACAATGATGCATTTTCTACCCTGTCACTCCTAGTATATGCATGTGCCCCTTTTAATAAAAAATGCATAAACCAAGGCCCAAAAATCTATTGAATCCCCAGTGAAGTCAGGGTAGGCTCCTGAAGTTGTGTCCACGTCTATGAATGCGTCTCTTTCCTGTCCCTGCTTTAGTGTCATTAGTCTCAAAGGTTTACAGACTTCTGTGTCGGAAAAATATACAATTATAATGTAAACAATAAACATATAGGATAAAAAATGAAAGAAATAAGAGGAAAATGCATCAGTGTTACTGGAATCTTATGACACGGTGCAAAAGGTAAGTGTTCCATCTGTGGCAAAACAATTTATATGGATGCAGCATGATAAATGAAAGAACTCTATGATTACTTGCTAGCTCTTCAGCCTAAGACAACCCAACCATTTCTCTACTGACCACAGGCTTGGAGTGATGTTAATGGCTTGTCTTGCCTCTGTGCCCTGGCTTCTCTAGTCATTTGACTCCTGTGTCAAAGATGGAGTAAAGGGTTATGTGAAAACAAGTGCATAAACCCTAAAAAGTTGTAATGTGTATGGCCTGTGTTGCATTAGAAACAGCATTTAGTGGTCCAAAACAAAATGTGAGCATAACCTGGACCAGTTCAGTTAAGCAGGACTGAATTAGGTGCAATTGGAAACTTGCCCCAGATATAAAACTCTGAAAAAAGTAATAAAGCAAAGTAAACTGAAAGATGCTGTAGAAAAAAATCTGTTGACGCTACTGTTTGAAAATAGATTTTTGCTATAAAGAGGGTGAGAGCTGCGTGCTCTTTGGCAAAATTACAGTTCTGTTCTAAAAGGTAGACTAATTTAATTTACCAGTTTCTGAACCTTGTTGGTGCCCAAGACCATGGATTTGGATACACAGAGCAAAGGACAGTTTAGTTTCATACTAGGAAAAATAGTCTGTTCAAGACATATTACACTAAAATACACATTGTTTTCGATTATTGCTAAGATAAAGCAGTTTTTATACTAAAGTTGTTTAAAGCCTTGGAATGAAAAGACTTTTCTGCTTCTTTTTCAAAGTTCTTGGAGTGCAATCTCTTCTATTAACTAGAACATTCTTTTCTATTACCTGCAATAAGCAACATATTGGAAAACTCAGCTCTGACAGTATGAATTTGCCATGTCTGTAATAATATCCTGATGTACTGAAATCAGATTAGCAATCACCATACAAAGCTCTTTATGTGCTTATCAGAAATAAACATTTCTTAACATTCCAGTCAATAATACAAAGTTGGTAACAGGACTGAAGTGCAAATTTTGTGCAACCAACAGAGAGAAACACCATTTAAACCATCTCTACTATACCCATTTTTCTTCTAACACTGACATTAGAACTATGTAGGAGCACATTATTTTGCATGGTGAAGTGCTAAAGGTACAAACCCACTGACAATATGGTGAAGATAATATGATGGGACGGTTTCAGGCATTGCTAATCCCGGACAAAGTTATGGTCGTAAAGTCCAGCTCACCACTGGGGCACACATTAAGAAAAGATTATAAAATGCACTTGCTAAGCTGACCAGCGAGCTAAGTAATGCATCCGATCCAAAAAAACTAACTGCAGAAAACAGGAAAAACAATAGTTTTCACAACTAACCGCTAACCCAGGCCAGAGCAGGAAAACACAGCAAATTCAGCAATATTATATTTTAGCTGGCATTTCGTAGCATAAGCATGAAAGCTGCGTGCCTGAATCAACTTACTTACCTTCAAAAGCAAGTAAGCACAAAAAAATGCAAAAATCCAAGTTGGTAGCCCGCCGTAGCCCACATGGTGATGGGAATCAGACCGCCGATAATCCACGCCGACCAGTCCACAGATCAGAAAGAGAAAGTAACGACAGCCAATAGATGTGCCCGCCTCTATCTCGTCAATGAAGAAAGGAGTGAGAGGCGGGCGTGAGCTGCATTATATACTGGTGATTGGAGCAGTAGCCAGGGATGTCAGTGGTAAACGAAAGCATCACTGATTGGATGCTTTAAATAATCCTCAACAAGAGCAGTCACTGAGACTCATCAAATAGATGGGGGGGGGTGGAAGAATACAGTAGGGGGCCGTTCTGTGTGCACTGGTGGATGAATTGTGCTTAATTACGGAAGTGGGGGAGGGTGCAATGCTGCAGTACAAACAGGCACAATGCTAGAGTTGAAAAGTGGAGAGAAGTAAAGTTTAAGTTAACTCACTTAATTTGCGCCCTTTATGACGCCAGTCTTTACGGCCCTCTAGGCGGTCGCCTAGTTCGCCTATGCCTAAGGCCGGCCCTGCTTGGTACATGCAGAATTAAAACTCACACAACAGAAAAAACAAACAAACATTTGTTTTTGCAGGTGGCAAGCCCTCCTGCACATCCTCATACACCCTGCTAATTGTATATACTAACTTGTACAATTTTGGGGATAGGGCAAATTCCCCAACCCTGAGAACTGTGCCATCTTGCACACTTGTTGGTCATCTGTTTAGTCCACTAAATTTTGTCAACCATAGTTTGACCAAATTCACATCTCCCATATCGCCCATACACACACACACACACACACACACACACACACACACACACACACACACACACACACACACACACACACACAATTGCTGGTTGGTAGACACCTTTTCTGTTGACTCTGTTTGGATGACAGATCAGCTGATGGTCAGTTGTTGGTGTCAGATCTCTTTAAAGGAAAACTCCACCCTCTCCTACAGTTTAACTCAGTCCTTAGGTTTCTTTTCTCCCTACAATATGGTTCCAGTATTGTGTAGGCACCAGAAACCTGCTTGTATTTTTAAAACTTTTATTTCCTTGCCTTGGAATCAAAGGACAGCTACTTTTTTTTTTAAGCTTAACTTCTCATATTGTTAGCAGAGAATTTTTTTGTCCATCTACATGGACCCTATCAGGTACTGCAGTCAGTCTTAGGTTCATAGGTAGGTATTAGGTTATCTGCCCGAGGGCATTTATAAGCCTACCCAGAGTATGTCAGATTTCGCCGCCCCATTGATTAATTAACTGAGCCTCTGTCAAGCAGAGCCAATGAAGTGATCCCATGGGTATATTTTCTGTTTCCAATCCACTCGTCAAGGTTTCTCTTGAAGAGCATTAGTGAGGGGCTCTGCCTAATGTAGTTAGGAATTTTGTTGCAAAGCATGGGGAGTTTCTGTGACAGGAATCTATCCCTCCAGCATGTTCTATTTATTGTTGTGGTGAGGTTTAGCTCATTAGAGCGTGTGGCTCGAAGTGACTTGGATTTCTTTAGGTGGAGCATGTCCATCAATTCTGAGTTGGACATGGCTTTGTAAGTCAGGCAGAGATCACCTCTGAGTAAGCGATATGCCACTGAGTACAGCCGGTGTTTTTTCAGTCGGGCTGCGTATGACATATGTTTGAGGCCAGTAATCCTCTTGGTGAGGTGCTTTTGTGGTCTTTCCAGCTGTTGGAAGAGTCTTGTGAGGTACATCCCAAATGGGGCATTGTACTGTATGATGGGTCTGATGAGTGACGAGTAGATGGGCACTATAACCTCTTTATTTCTAGATGCAAACCCTTTAGTAATTAGATGGGCCACATAGAAGGATTTCCTAACTACTTTGGCAATATGATTGTTAAAGGAGAGATTACTATCTACCTGGGTCCCCAGATCTCTTATTACCTCTTCTGTATTAAGGGGGCTGCCACCTATGTGGTAATTCGTGGGTGTTTTGTTTTTCCCAAATGGGATGACTATGCATTTTTGGCATTAAGCTTGAGGCCATAACTTTGACACCAGGTGTCTGTCTCAGTAAGGCCTTTTTGGAGGATGTCCGTGTCAGCTGGAGAGTCAATTATGGCTCCCAGTTTGCAGTCATTGGCAAACTTGGTTATCCATATTCCTCCTGTGTTTGCCTGTACTTCTGAGAAATATATGCTGAACAGTAGGGGTCCCAGGACCGAGCCTTGCGGGACACCACTTGTGACTGGTTTAGAGTTGGACCTGGAGCCCGCTATTCTTACTGTGTGAGTTCTGTCCGTAAGCCAGTTGGCAACCCATCTTGTGATATAGGGGTTTATGTTCAGGCTGGTGAGTTTTTCTATAATATCCGAGTGAGGAATGGTGTTGAACGCCTTGGCGAGATCAAGGTAGGCTGTGTGAACCACCTTTCCTTCTTCTATGGCCTTGGTGACTGTCTCAAAGAAGTCAATCAGGTTTAGTAGGCATGATCTGCCCTTAACAAAGCTGAACTGGGTCAGGTCAAGTGTTTGGAGGTTCCCAATGTCTTTGTTAATGAGTTCCATGATGATGCGCTCCATAGCCTTACAGACCAGGCTAGTCAGGCTTATGGGGCGATAGTTACCAGGGTCAGTTGTGGCCCCTCCTTTGTGGAGTGGAATAACCGTTGCTGTGCACCATTCTATGGGCACGTAGCCTGTGGAGAGGCTGAGGTTGAACAGCGTGTTTAGGTGGGGGGTTAGTTCGTTCTGTAGTTCATGCAAGACACAGCCTGGGACACCATCTGGCCCCATTGATGCTGTGTTTTTGGCTTTTGAAAGGGCTGTTTTCACCTGTGCTTCTGTGATTTTTGGGACACTACACTTTTCTGGTATTGTTGTGGGCCCTTTTGAAGGTGAGAGGGAGGTGGAGTTTGCACTGAATCTATCTGCCAGGATGTTGGCAATATCAATAAGTTCAGTATATTTTGTGCTATTTTGCACTAGCTCAGAGCATATCTATGACTTGCCACTTAGATTCTTGACATAGCTAAAGAAGGCTTTGTGGTTATCTTTCGAATCTTTGGCTATTTTTCTTTCGATGTTAGCCTTGGATGATTTTATGAGGGACCTTAGTTTTTTACTGATACTGATCAGGGATGTCTTTCCTTCTTGGGATTTGCTTTTTTTTCTGAGCTAGTTTCCTCCTTTTGTTGTATAACCTGTTTATGGACAATTAGTCCTTCTAATGTCAAGAACAAAGCAGCTAATATAGAAAAAGACAGAAAGCTTTGGAACTGTTTTCCACTGTTTTTATTGCAGAGAGGAGGAGAAATTAACATTTCCTTTCATAGCAAAACAAAATACTTAGCTCAGTTAGGGGTTTAAAGGCAGTGGTCACTTCTTCTGAAAAATTTACATAAGCAGCATTACAGTATTGAAATGCTAGGTGTTAAATGTTGGTTATTTATAATAATTTATATGTTATGATAACATTTAGAGAAAAGTTGGATAATATTTTTTCTTGTAAAATATCAGAACATTTTCCATTTTTATGCCCCCCCCCCACACACACAAATACACAAGACAGAAATGCAGAAAGAGAGACAGGTAACAACCCTATCAACTATGCACACTGATACTGTTAAAAAAGGTCTTTTTATGTTTTTTTTGTGACATCCTTCCAGAGGTAGATGCATATCTGGTACACAGATCCATGGTAAGAGATTCCCACTGACTTTGACCCAGTCCTTACAGTGGTAGAGTGCATGAACATTTTCTAGTCCACAAAGGAAATGTGGCCATTGATGTCAATCATAATATACAGCTGAATTTACTTTAACATATGTTTACTATGTACTCTTCATCGAATCCCACATCATCGAGATGAAATTGCCGAAACTGCAGAACATCGAACACCAGGAACATCAAAAACTTTCCATGGGAAAAGAACCACTTGGCCACCATGGTGAACTTTGCCCTTTCCCCATTGTAGTGCAATCTTAGAATTGGTATATTTAGTTGGGGGGATAGGTGGTTTGATTTGCTTCATTTTTTTTTTTTGTTATGTTGGGTTACTGGTTATTTTCCTGGGGTTAGTTTTCGATGTTCTGGGTGTTTGATGTTCTGCAGTTTCGGCAATGTAGTCTCGATGATGTGGGATTTGGTGAAGTGGTAATCTGATGCTTTGAAGTAGACCCATATATACATATACATAGTATGTACTTGTATATATGTATACTACATCCTAAGATTTTATATATATATATATATATATATATATATATATATATATATATATATATATATATGTATACACACACACCCACACACATACACACACACACATACACACACATATATATATATATATATATATATATATATATATATATATATATATATATATATATAGATATATATATATGATCATAGGAACATAGGAGGTTACTAAGCTATTGGTCCTGAGGCTCTTATAAGCCTAGCCAAGAGTTTAGCCCATGTTTAGACAAATCAGCACCCTATGCCCCTGTCCAGCAGGGACACGGGTGGAATCCTAGGGGTATATTTTCTGTTTCTCATCCAGTTATCCAGGTTGTACTTAAAAAGGGGTAAAGAGGTGCTCTGCTTGATGTGGAGAGGGAGTCTGTTCCATAGATGGAGGAGTCTCTATCTGTCTTGCCAACAAATCTTGTTGATGTCACAGACCAGGTTGAAGCCGCGCATGCGGGTTACTTGAGTGGAGCTTGACTTGCGGATATGCAGCAGTCCCATCAAGGTGGGGTCTGTGATTGCCTTGTATACCAGACAGAGGTCACCTCTGAGGAGTCTGTGTGAAACTGAGTAGAGGGATAGGGCTTTTAGCCTATCTTTGTATGGTAGATGTTTGAGGTGCTAGATTCTCCTGGTGAGGAACCTCTATGGTCTCTCCAGCTGTTGCATGTGCTTTGTGAGGTACATGCCAAAAAGGGTGTTGTACTCAATAATGGGCCTTATAAAGGAAGAATACAGGGATGTTAGGACCTCCTTTTCCCTGGATGAGATACTCTTACTTATGAGGTGGGCCACGTAGAAGGCTTTCCCTACAATGGAAGCAACATGGTGGTCAAAAGTCAGGTTGCTGTCAACCTGGGTGCCCAACTCCTTCACGACTGATTGCATGCTTAGGACGTTATTAATGTGAAAATTCTTTGGGTACATCACTCTCCCCAAAGAAGATGATGATGCATTTTTGGTATTTAGCTTTAGGCCATGTTTCTGGCACCAGTCATTTGTCTGAGTGAGACCCTCTTGGAGGATGTCCACATCATTAGGGGAATTGATGACAGCACTCAGCTTGCAGTCATCTGAAAACTTGGTCAGCCATAGCCCACTGGTTTTGGCCTGCACCTCAGAAAAGTATATCCCAAATAGCAGATCAGGCTAGTTAGGCTGATGGGTCTATAATTTGCCAGATTGGTGGATGCTCCACTTTTGTGTAAAGGGATGACAGTGGCTGTCCTCCACTCAGCTGGGATGAAGCCAGTACTCAGGCTTTGGTTGAATATCGTGCCTAGTGGTGCTGCAAGTTCATGCCTGAGTTCACATAGGATGCAGCCTGGGATGTTATTATTGGGTCCCACGGAGGCTGTATTTTTTGCCTTTGAGAGAGCAGTGATGACCTGCTCCCTAGATATAAGGGGAAGGGGCAGGTACTAGGGATGTCCTGATTTACTGATGGAGACAGAGGGGTAAAGTTTTCACTGAATCTGACAGCCAGCATATTTGCTATATCTATGGCATTTGTATATGTGGTGTATATGTGGTGCCCTTGACCACCAGTTCTGAACAGATCCTTTGAGGCTGCGGGCATATGTGAAGAATGCCTTATGATTGTCTCTAGTAGAAGTGGCCAATTTAGACTCGAAGTTTGCTTTGGAGGATTTCACTAGTGCTCTTATTTGCTAGTTCAGGCTAAGGAGACATTACTTCCAGTTGGACACCTGCTCCTTCTTGGTCTTGGACATCAATTTTTTCCTTTTGTTATAGAGTTTATTTATTACAGATGTCCACCAGACAAGTTTACTCTTCCTTGCGGAGGATGATTTAGTCCTGTCGTGTATTCCTGATTCCATGCATCTATATAAATGCTCATATAGTGCTTTGGAGTAGTGTTAGATATTGGTGCCAGTTCTTACAGAGGGGGAGGGGACTGAGAAGTTGTTTATACCATCCCTCAGGAGGCTGTAATCAGCTTTGGAGAAGTTTTTATGTCTGATCCTAGCTAGAGGGGGGATGGGGGAAATGTTGACTTTGAAAGTGCCCGCTTTGTGGTCGAATCTTACCAGAGAGGATGATACTATAGGGATGCTGCAGTGGTTACTCATGTTGGTTAATACTAAGTCCAAGATATTATTACCCCTTGTGGGGGTATCGACTAGCTGTTCCAAGGCATTTGCATTGACAAAATCAAGAAATCTCTGGGCATTTGTGTTCTGGCATGAGTAGTTCTTCCAATCTATGTTTGGGAAATTAAAGTCACCAAAGATCAGGGTAAAGGGATGAATCTTGATAGATACGAACAGGTCCAAATAGGCGAGTTGGGCATTTTGAGTCAGATTTGGGGGCCGGTAGCTAGCTATGATTTGAAGAGGGGTCTTGTCAATGGTTAACTACACCTGGAGTGTCTCCTGTGCGTCATACTGTTTGACCAGCCTGGTGGTGTGTATGTCTTTAATGTATATTGAAACTCCACCTCCTTTGGCTTTCCTGCCTACAGTTTGGAGTCTGAATGTATGAGAGGATGAGTAACACAGGTAAGGCTGGGGTGCTCTCTGCAGCTTTGAACCAGGTTTCTGTGACTGCACAGATGTCAGCACTTTCCAGGGATAGGAATTCTTGCAATGAGTGCAATTTCATGTTTAGACTCCTAGTTTTTTGTTGAAATTTTTATGTTGGTAGTTTTATCCTCATCACTTTTCCTAAAATAGGCACTATAGGGGAGGCAAGAGCCTTTGCCAGAAGCCTGATGCCCAGGTGAGGCAGATGCAGTAAATATATATATATATATATATATATATATAAGTCCATGTATGTAATGTATCACACATCTTACATCATCATCATCTTCTTTCGGCTTTCTCCATTAGGGGTCGCCACAGTGAATCACCTGTTTCCATTTCTTCCTGTCCTCTGCATCTTGCTCTGTCACACCAACCACCTACATGTCCTCTCTCACCACATCCATAAACCTTATCTTAGGCCTTCCTCTTTTCCTGTTACCTGGTAACTTCATCCTTAGCATCTTTTTCCCAATATACTCAGCATCCCTCCTCAGAACATGTCCAAACCAACATAATCTTGCCTCTCTGGCTTTGTCTCCAAACCTTCCAACCTGGGCTGACGCTCTAATATACTTATTCCTAATCCTGTCCACCCAGTGCAAATCTTAACATCTTTAACTCTGCTACATCCAGCTCAAACTCCCGCCTTTTTGAAAATGCCACTGTCTCCAACCCATATAACATAGCTGGTCTCACTACCCTCTTGTAAACCTTCCCTTTCACTTTTACTGGTACTCGTCTGTCACAAATCACTCCTGACACTCTTCTCCACCCACTCCATCCTGCATGTACTCTCTTCTTCACCTCTCTTCCACACTCACTGTTACTCTGAACTATTGACCCCAAGTATTTAAACTCATCCACCTTCACCACCTCTACTCCCTGCATCCTCGCCATTCATCTATCCTCCCTCTCATTCACACACATATATTCTGTCTTAGTCCTGTTGACCTTCATTCCTCTTCTCTCTAGAGCATATCTCCACCTCTCCAGGGTCTCCTCCACCTGTTCCCTACTCTCACTACAGATCACAATGTCATCTGCAAACATCATAGTCCACGGGGACTCCTGTCTGATCTCGGCTGTCAACCTGTCCATCACCATTGCGAATAAGAAAGGGCTCAGAGCTGACACACATCTTACATATATGTACAAAAATATATGAGTGTGTATGTGCATAACGGAGAAACAGATTATATGCCTGTGGTGTAGTTCATAGGTTTATAGTTTCATAGGTGGTTACTGGGCTATTGACCCAAAGGTCTTTATAAGCCTCACAGTATGTACCCAATATGATACTAGAGAAACCCAATATAAAGGATTGTGCCCAAACTGGAGACCTTAGTCAGCAATGACGGGCCACATCATAGGTGACACTCCCAGGCAGGAATTTACAGTTTCCCATCTAGTCATGCAAGCTATGTCATAGAGGGGCTTTGTTTGATGTGAACTGGTAGCCTATTTCAGAGGAGTGGCAACATCAGAGAGACACATCTGTCTCTTTCCAGCAGCTCCTATTTTTGTCGCAGGCCAAGTTAAGGTCCCTGGAGTGCGGTGACCCTTATCCTATATGACTTGCAGATGTGCAGTATTTCCATTAGGATGGGATCCAAGATTGCTCTGCAGGCCAGCACAAGTCTCCTCTAAGTAGTTTGTACACTACTGAGTACAGTGACAGTGACTTCAGTCTATCAGTGTATGATGTTCTGGAGACCCTGAATTTTCTTGGTTAAAAATCTCTGAGGTCTCTCAAGTAGCTGCAGGTGCCTGGTAAGGTACATACCAAAGGGAGCACTGTACTCAGTTATTGGCTTGATGAGGGTTGAGTACAGGGGTGTTATGACCTCTTTCACTCTTGAGGCAATGCCTTTGCTAATGATGTGTGCGACGTCAAATACCTTCCTTACCACAGTAGACATTCCCAAGTCTCTCACTACTGAGTTGTTACTTAGGGTATTATTGTTTATATGATAGTCTGCAGGGATATCTTTTTTTCCTGAAGAGGATGATAATGCATTTTTTTGCACTGAGTTTGAGTCCATGGCTTTGGCACCAATCATTGGTTTGTGTAAACCCCCCTTGACGTATATTGACATTGTTTGGGGATTCAATGATTGCACCTAATTTGCAGTCATCAGCAAAATTAGTCGGCCGCAGCCCCTCTGTTTTGGGCTGAACTTCTGAGAAGTATATTCCAAACAATAGGGGGTCCAGAACTGACCCCTGTGGAACACCACTGGTGACAGGTCTGATGGTTGAGGTAAAGTCCCCAGCTTTGACCGAGTGTGATCTGTTGGTGAACCAGTCAGCAACCCACATGATGACATAAGGGTTGATATTAAACTGGGAGAGTTTTATCAATAATGCACAAATGTGGGATTGTGTCAAAGGCCTTGGCTAAGTCAAGGTAGCCTGTATGCATAGATTTGCCTTCGTCTATAGCTCTGGTGACATTTTTGACAAAGTTCACCAGTTTAACAGGCATGACCTGCCTTTGACAAACCAAACAGTGTCAGATCAAGGGTTTGGAGATCACCTATATCCTTATTTATAAGGTCATTGATGATTTGTTCCATGACCTTACAGATAAGGCTGGTTAAGCTTATGGCTCTGTAGTTCCCAGGGTCTGTTGCTGTACCCCCTTTATGAAGGGAGGTGACGATTGCTGTTTTACATTCAGCAGGGAGAAAACCAGTACTGAGGCTGTAGTTGAAGAGGGTACTTAATGGAGGTGCTAACTTATGTTTTAAACCATTTAAATTGCAACCTGGGATGCCATCTGGTCTCATAGAGGCTGTGTTTTTGGCCTTGGAGAGAGCATTAATGACTTGCTCTTTGGAGATGCAAGGTGGGGGAGATGTGGAGAGAATACTTTGTGGAATGTTTGGAGGGGACAGAATTGTGAAATTTTCACCAAACCTGTCAGCTAATAGGGTGGCTATTTTCACAGGATCAGTGTGTTCTGATGACATCTACAACTAGTTCAGTACATGTCTAGGTCCTACCTTTTAGGTTATGGATATAGCTGAAAAATGCCTTATGGCTATCCTTAACTATGATTGCTAAATTGTTTTCAAAGTTGCCCTTCGAAGATTTTACAAGTTGTCTTATTTGTTTGTTCAAGCAGTACAGGGTGTTCTTTCAGTGCTGGGACCTCTCTTTTTTTTTCTTAGACAGCAACGTCTTCCTCCTGTTGTGTAACTTATTAATGCTAAATGTTCGCCATAAAGGCTTGTTTTCTCTTGAGAATCTTGTTTTGATCCTATCAGGTACAGCTGTGTTAATACATCTGTATAAGTGTTTTTACAGGGCATTTATGTATACCTTAGTATAGTTGTCAATGCCATCTGTGGGAACAGGAGCTTGGAAACTATTTATGCCATCCCTTAGGAGGGTATAATTAGTTTTGGTGAAATTTTTTAGCCTGATTTCACCTAAGAGGGGTTCAGGTGTTATAGCTATTCAAATGTGACAGATTTGTGATCAGATTTAACCATTGAGGGTCCTACACTTGTGGTGGTGCAGTGGTCACCCATGTTGGTGAGGTCCAGGTCGAGAATATTTGAGCCCCTTGTGGGGTTGCATGCTATTTGTTCCAGGGAATCAGTGTTAAAAAACTCCAGGAACCTTTGTGCAAGCATGTAGGTACTCATATAAGTTTCCCAGTCAATGGGGGGGATAGTTAAAATTGTCCATGATGACTAGAATGTTTAGTTGTAATTTGATTGACTCAGATAGGTCCAAATAAGCAGCATGGTTATATTGGTTCATTGAAGGGGGCCTATAGCTAACGATGACCTGAAGAGGGGTCTTACCCACACTTAGTTGAACTTGAAGGGAATTTTCCTGTCTAATCAGTCTAGAGGTGTATTTATCTTTGATGAATATAGATAACTCCTTCTCCTTTGGTTCTCACACATTAATTTTGCTGTCTGAAAGTGTGGAAAGCATTGTAACCTTGCAATGCTGGTGTACTCTCTGCAACCCTGAATCAAATTTCTGTGACTACACAGATGTCAACATCCTCTAGGGAGAAGAGGGCTTCCAGAGAGTGCAGCTTCTGATTTAAACTCTTAGAATTTAACAGCATAACCCTATTTGTGAGTGATATTTTGTCAGAAATTTTGCTCTTGAGACTTTGCCTAAAAAAGGCTCTATGGGGGAGAAAAAGTGCCTTAGCCAGTAACTTAAAGCCTAGAGGTGACAGATGAAGACCATCACTGGCAAAGTTGTGTGGTCTATCAGCCATGTCATCCTAGGCTGACAGGAACTGTATCCCCTTAGAATGACACCAGAAGCTAAACCAGTTGTTGAAGTTAATCATTTTTTTCTTATACTGTGGTATCATCCTAGGTGAGGGTAGAATGCTGTTCAAGGCTAGCAACATACTTGCCTGGGACACATATTCATAGAGCTCAAATTGTGTTTTTCTTTATAGAGTCCAGTGAGGTACATTTCAAGTCATTCATACCAACATGAAATATGATGGAGTCATAACTGTACTTGTTGAAAGACATGAGTGCATGTGTGATCTGAAGGATCCTTATACCCGATAGACAGCTGACCGTAACCTTATCCTTGTCCAGCCTGGTGAATGGGATGTCTGTATATCTCACAATGGAGTCACCTATGACTAAAAAAGTCGGTTTAGATGGGCTTTGTCTTCCATGCTTATTTGGTGAGATGCTGGTGCTTGTGTTTTTATGTGTATTGAGTACTGTAGGTACTGTATTAGGTGTAGCATGTTTGTATTTGGAAGGTCTCTGGTCAGTACCTCAGCGTATGATGGTTTATGTGTTGATTGCATTGTTTGAGTAGGAGGTGTAGTATGTGAGCTGACAACCTGTGCAGTGTTACTGTTCTGTGTGTAAGAGCAAGGATTGCAAAATCTTAGTGCAGATGCATCTCTCACAAATTGTACTTTGATTTAGGAGTAGAGGGTTGTCAGTGTACATGAGGCAGTTGCTACACTGCCTCAGGATACCCATGTTAATCAGGCTGGTAAGAGAAATGGAGGGAAAGTGACAATGCATAATGCTAGGTTAAATCCTGTTTTCACAGTGGGGAGAAAAATGGAGGAGTGTGGTAAAACTGGGTGCTCTAAACAGGGTCTATACTAATGGGGTACCCTATAAAGGGTGTATACTAGGAGGGGTTCTCTAAATGGTATGAGACTATTCAAGATTTAGTGGTTTTTGGGACTGTTTAAGGGGCAAAAATGCAGCTGAGGTGTTCTCTGAGCAGCTAAGTGCACTTTAAAGACTTCTCGACCAGATCACAGGCAGCTACTAAAGGGAAATTTATCTACTGATGTTGTTGCATCTATAACTGCCGGTAGTGCATGATGGTGCATGGAGGTGAGCTATGCGTAAACGGATAAATACAGTAGAGCAGTGGCCGGTCACCTAAATCTGTGGAGCTGTGGCAAAACAAGTGCAAACCCATGCAAATGCAGGGCTTATGTAGCAGCAGTGAGAAAACTGAATTAAATAATTAAACCAATAAAAAAGCTAAAAACTGAGCCCTGTGCCAGTAACCTTCAATCAGATGAGTCCTAACTGCACTCTCCTGCCACAAGGATGCAGAGGGACCCTCTCCAATAAAAAATAGCCTGATTTAATGCTCATTATGAAAACAGAACCAGATTCATCAGGTCTGAATTTAGTCTATGCTACAGCAGACAAAAAATGCAACAATTCAGGAAGAACAGTTTTAAAAAATCAGCAATACAGCAAAAATATAGTTTAAAAGTGCAAAATACAGTATAAAATTGTACTTGTGGTTAGCGGAATGCAACAGATTCCTTGGATTGCACAGATGAATACAGCAGAGCAGTTCCTGGTTGCCTAACTCTGTGGAGCTGTGTTAAAATGCCTTTTAAATAAAAAAAAATCAAAATGGAAATTTTGTGTAACTGCATATGTGTCATTACATGTAAGCACACACACAGATATATACATATATCTGTATGTGTGTGTGTGTAGATATATATATATATATATATATATATATATATATATATATATATATATATATATATATATATATATGGGTCTACTTCATATGGTCGACAGTTCATATGGTCGATATTCATATGGTCGAAAGTTCATATGGTCGAAACTCATTTGGTCGACGGCTCATTTGGTCGACAACTAGTATTCTAGGCACTTAACAGAGATTTGCCCCCCGCAAAGTTGTGCGATCCTGGAGTTGATATATATAGTTAGGGGGTGTGTGGGGGGGCATATATTCGTTTACAATGTTTAGTTTTTGTTGTATTTTCTTGTTTTAAACAAGTATTAAACGAATATTAGTGGGGGGCTTTGCCCCCCACACCCCCCATTGTGGGGGGCTGTGCCCCCACCCCCCAACTATATATCTCAACTCCAGTTAATCCCTGTTAAGTGCCTTGAATACTGGTTGTCGACCAAATGAGCCCTCGCCCAAATGAGTTTCATATATATATATATATATATATATATATATATATATATATATATATATATATATATATATATATATTTATATATGTGTGCGTGTGTGTGTATGTCTGTGTGCCTGTGTGTATAAAAATATATTTAGCATATATAATACTATATGTGGGATACTGTACAGTGTAAAAACATATAAAGAGAATTATGCAGTAGATATTTTTATATGGAGTCACACTCACTGACATATGGATATGCATGTATGTGTGTGTGTGTGTGTGTGTGTGTGTGTGTGTGTGTGTGTGTGTGTGTGTGTGTGTGTGTGTGTGTGTGTGTACATACCACACATTTATAGATAGATGCACACAAATATATGCACACACAGATATGAATGCATGTGTGTATTATTTAGTTGTCATCATCTTAATATATCTCCTTTCTCCTACTTTCTACATGCCCCTTATTTTTTTCACCATACTAGTTATTAGGCTCAACTGCAATGGTTGTTCCATTCCAAAAATGTGTAGCTTTGGTATGTTTTCATAATATCTTAGGACAGGATTACAGGTAAAGAGATAGTGACAACATGGATGTGAGGACAGCATGACAGGTAATGAGATAGTGACAACATGGATGTGAGGACAGCATGACAGGTAATGAGATAGTGATGACATGGATGTAAGGACAGCATGACACATAATGAGATAGTGACAACATGGATGTGGGAACAGCATGACAGGTAATGAGATAGTGACGACATGGATGTAAGGACAGCATGACAGGTAATGAGATAGTGACAACATGGATGTGAGGACAGCATGACAGGTAATGAGATAGTGACAACATGGATGTGAGGACAGCATGACAGGTAATGAGATAGTGACAACATGGATGTGAGGACAGCATGACAGGTAATGAGATAGTGACAACATGGATGTGAGGACAGCATGACAGGTAATGAGATAGTGACAACATGGATGTGGGAATAGCATGACAGGTAATGAGATAGTGGCAACATGGATGTGAGGACAGCATGACAGGTAATGAGATAGTGACAACATGGATGTGAGGACAGCATGACAGGTAATGAAAGAGTGAAGACGGTGAAGTGAGGACAGCATGACAGGTAATGAGAATGAAGACACGGAAGTGAGGACAGTATTACAGGGAACGAGAAAGTGAAGCCGTTGATGTGCGAGAGTGAAGATATGGAAGTGAAGACATCATTACAAGTAATGGGTGAGCAAAGATGTGGAAATTAGGACAGCAATACAGGTAAGGAGAGAGTGAAGATGGTAGAGTGAGGACAGCATTGCAGGTAATGAGACCATGAAGATGGTGAAGTGAGAAGAGCATTACAGGCAATAAGAGTTTGAAGTCTTTGAAGTGGGGCCATCATTACAGGTAATGAGAGAGGGAAGACATGGAAGTGAAAAGAGGATTACAGGTAATTAAAGAGTTAAGACATGGAAATGAGGACAGGATTATGGTAATGAGAGAGTGAAGACATGGAAGTGAGGGCAGAATTGCAGGTAGGGCAGAGCAACATTCTGTCCTGTGGTATTGACATAGTTGGGGGAAGAGCACTGTTTTCACACTCATGGTATTATTTAATGTTATAAATAATGCAGCACTGAGTGACCTAAGGCAATGCCTCTGATGGGCAGAATTCAGACTTATTGAGCGTGAACCTTTATCAAGATCTTCAAAGGTACAGGTGTACAAGGGCAACAGTCACTTCAGGACAGTCAGCCAGATAACCACAAAAAAACCCAAAAGCCAGTGAACCACACACCAAACTTAGAAAAAACACTGGTGCTTCGAAGAAGACAAGCCAAGAAATAACGTAAAAATGATTTATTCAACGTTTTCGTCTGATAGACTTCTTCAGAATAAAATCTTGCACATACCCATCCGTATTTATACTAGAACATTAATAACCAATTTAATGCAATTTATCAATTAAGCAATTAGACAATTGAATAATACGAAACTTTCATCATTAATACACTGCTTTGTAAAACTTAAAAAACTGTTTAAAAAAACATACAATTACAACCATAGAATTTGTTCACATTAAACTTTCAATTTTCTGTTGACCAAAAAACATTTGATATTAATCATTTAATTCAACCCTGGCAACACAACAGTGTTTTTTCTAACTACAGTCAGCCAGATCATGGAAACAATTCCGCTAAAACTTTTGGTATGACACTACAAAAAAGACTTATAGAGCACAGTGAATACTATAGATGATGTATACTATTAGCCAGCTAGCAATTTTCCTTGCCAAAATGGAGGTGCATGGTCTTGCTAACACATAATATAAATCAGTAGCAGAAACACCTGCTGAATTACTCACCAAGTGTGCACATAGGTTAGTACTAAGCTAACTGCCCTTGTGAGCCATTTTAAGCCTAGCCAATTATCCCTTGTGAGACTCAAACCCTGCACCTTGTGTTTGTAAGGCAAACACCTTAACCATTAAGCCACCCTCCCAACCCGTATTGCATAGCATACCAAAGGTAGGTCAGATACATACTTTTATCTAAAGGCTTAGCCAGCTAACTTTGCAGTACTTCAGTGTCATTTATTACTACAACTCTTCCTGCAGGATACTTCCTTCTGAAAGCAACGCGAGACTGATGGACAGGGAATACTCTGGCCATAACAGCTTTTAATTACCCAGCTCATATAGATATTCATCAATATTAAGTACAGGGACAAATTCATGACATCTTGTAAAATAATAAAGATTCTAAAGGGAAAAATCTGGTGCAACACGAGTAAAACAGCTTACAGAAATGGTATACATTCTCTCATGTATTTTTGTCATTCAGCTGATGCCATGTCAAATGCTGCCATGACATAGTGGTTATAAGAACACATGCTTGAATGTCTTAAGAATTTCCAGACAATGTTAAGGGTCAGATTACAGCCATACCTCATTCAACAAGCGTAGTCGTTTTGTAGCCAGCTGCAGATTACTTAGAGCATTGCAAGAAAAAGTTAAAGTTAGAATATCCACCCACTAGAATTGCCACCTTGTTGTTCCTGAGTTCTTGAGAAACTATCCAGTTTACAAAAGAGAACTACACATCTGTCCAGTACCTCCTTCCCATATAAACAGCAAAACAGGCACAGCCCCTTCTACACCACAGTCTCTAGTTGTTGTTCTTCTTCTTATTATTATTATGTTCCGCGTGTAATACTTTCTAATCAATCTATTCTCAAATGCATGCATTTTATGTCCTTTTATGCTCTGTGAATATCTTTTTAAAATTTGCTAAAATTTATCAGTATTATTGTAATTTTCTCTGTATTTTTTTTCTGGAGCTGTTCCCCCCCAGTTCTCCACTGAAAATGGTATCTGACACAAATGGACTATCCTGGTAAACAAAAGTAAAGTAAAATAAAATAAGTCAAATAAATTACTGTTTTTATTACTGGCCACGGTTGTGCAGTGGTTAGCGTTGTTACCTCACAGCAAGAGCTTCACTGATTCAATTCTCGGCTGGAGCGCCTTCTGTGCGGTGTCTGCATGTCCTCCCTGTGGTCAAGTGAACTTTAAAGACAAGCAGCTAGGTGTGTGAGTGTGTGTGTGTGTGCCTTCTGTGAAGGTTTGGCCCCAGGCTGGCAACTCAACACCATAAAAATCCATTGCCAGTCAATAGCGAACAAGTGATCCTCTATGGCGAACCCATAACAGGGAAAAGCTGAAAGTCAGTTATCATCATCATCATCATCAACAACATCAGTTTCCTGCATTAAAACACCAGGAATCTGTTTCGTTTTTTGTACCTCTTAACTCCATTTCACTAATTGTAGATGGCAGGACTTACAACATATTTCACCTCCTGTTAGTCACATAATTCACGAGCCACCTTTGAAGATCACATAGCACACAGTTTCCTATGTTCCCAAGAACAAGTTATCTCAGCTATAGGCCATAGACTAAAATAAAGTTATGTGTTTGCTATGTTTTTTTTTTCACCTAGCATCTTAGTTCACAAGATAAGCTGTTATAGGAATGCTTAAAGACAACATGATATTATTTACATATAATAGTTCATATTGCCAACACAAATACAAAATAACCCTGCCAGTTTAAGCACAAGATAAGCTGTTATAGGAATGCTTAAAGACAACATGATATTATTTACATATAATAGTTCATATTGCCAACACAAATACAAAATAACCCTGCCAGTTTAAGTATAAGGGCACCTCCATTGTACTCCTTCAATTGTTTTGGCTGATATTTATTACGTTTTTAGTTTACAGATACTTTTCTCTGGGGCGTTGTCTCCTGGTAGTTTCTGCTACCATCATAGTTTATTCCTTTATTGTCTTGACAAAGGTCCTAGCTGCAATCAGTTGTTTTCATTTGTATAATTTTCATCAATACTGAAAGGTATATTCTTTCTCTTTGCCTACTTTAAAAAGAGGCATCTAATAAAGGCTGAATGAAGTACTGTGTTTTCTTTAATTGCTAAAGATCAGGTTTACGTTATACTTGCATATAAGCTGCTGTTTTTTTTTATTTATTTACTGAAGGGGATAGCCAACAAAGTCAGATTATAAAACAGATTATGTTTTACTGCCAGAGCAGTGACCTACATTATGTTCAATGATAGGCTGCTTTCTTTTTTAGATGGAAAAAGTTCAATAAATATGTCACCTTACTTAAAGAGTTTTACAAAAGAATTTTGGAAAATGTAGTATTTTCAGTGATACAAATTTTCAAGTTTTCTGAGCAAAATAATGGTAAATTCTGAATTTGGACTGAGTATTGGGGAAAAAACATGTAATATTCATGGAATTTGGCATTTTAGGCCAGGCCGCTCATTCACCACAATCTGCATTGCTTCTCATATTTACTGCTTACAATATTGCTGTTTTGCTTGACTGAGTGTTCTGTACTTCTTTTACCTAAAATTTTTTCTGCATGTGTGTGTGTGTGTGTGTGTGTGTGTGTGTGTGTGTGTGTGTGTGTGTGTGTGTGTGCGTGCATGTTTGTGTGTGTGTGTGTGTGTGTGTGTGTGTGTGTGCGTGCATGTTTGTGTGTGTGTGTGTGTGTGTGTGTGTGTGTGTGTGTGTGTGTGTGTGTGTGTGTGTGTGTGTGGCTATGTGTGTGTGTTATCGATACCATTTAGACAACAGAAACTGATAGTCAATATATTCCCTTCTCATGCGGATTATGTGACCTTGGAGTTAGTATTTATAATTAACAGAAGTTTTAGGTGCACAGCACACCCCCAAATGGGGGGTTTATGGGGAGACTTTTCCCCTACAAAAACACTTGTTGTGGATTCATTGGCTCTAGGGTTAATCCTCAGAGAATGCACAGTACCTGTTGACATTCCGTATGTTGATATTTTGATCTTGATATTTTGAACGTCATTCGTCTGTTCAATGAAAATTATATATCTATGTACCTATATGCTTATATATATATAGTATAGTATAGATATACTAAATGTAATCTAAACATCATAATGTGTAAAAAATTGACACTCAAAATGTCAACCACATAAGGTTAAAAAAATGATATGTTCTACACCCCACAACCCCTGCTAATTATATATACTAACACTGAGACTGCAGAATACTGGGAAAGGGCATATTCCCCAACCCCATTAATATGTTGATGTTTCTACAAACTTGGTCAGCTTTAACCATTTTTAGCTAGAACTAGCAGCTACTCTCACATGTCCACAGGCAACAATAATCTATCCCTATGTAGATCAAAACAGGGCTTGACCATTGTAGAAAAATGCTTTGAAAGAGTGGCTCACATCAGAAATAAACATCAGAAATAAAAGTAACTGCTGACTATTAAGAAGTCAATAACTGTTGTGGTGCACTTATTTAGTGTGATATCATTTTTACAATAATCTCCATTGAGGTTTTCCACCAACCCAGCTTTTACTTATCTTTCTGTTTGATCATATCTTAATTCTCCCAACAGGTGCCTACTTACAACTGAACATGGTCCCTTCACTGGCAGCAAGTGACACATTGATAGACCATCCCTGCCCTTCAACAGGTTAACTGCAATCCCCGCTGTTGACTCTGCAATAAGAATTAATTATGCCCCCTGCTGTGCTGGATGCCTTCAGGAACATAGTGTCTGTGTCTCTCTGCTGCTGAGCTAAGGGTACAAAGACCTTGATTAGTCTCATGGATTTTCCTATAGGCTGGATACTGTAAATGTCAGATCAGGAGGAGTGTTACATCTTGTAATTTGTTTCAAATAATCATCATGAGCTTCCTGAGTTCCCCTTAAATCTCTGAGCCTTCCCACCCTGCTGGACATATTGGTCTATTCACCCTGGTATACTGTGCCCCCATGTTATTGCCTCTCACAACTCTCCTTATGGTCACCATATTTTCACTTTCTCTGAGTGCATTTTAGCATTTGCAGTTACCCTACTCAAGAAACTTCACTTTTCTTTCTTACCCATGTCTTCAGCACACTGCCATGTGTAGACAGTTCTGCTCCTGCACATACCGATTGACTCCATTGGGCACATGAGTTGGTCTGCTTCACTCTCCTCTTGTCTCCATCCCTAAGCATCCCCCATACCTCTTTTCTTTCATACCCCTCTCATCCCATGCCCTTTCATATGCACATTGAACAGAAGGCAAAATGTTCAACAAATAACACATAACATTAACAAGCAGACATTCCTACAAGAACATATGCTGAGATTCTCAGGATCTTTCCAGTAAAAGCATTATTGAATTTCCCCAAACTTCAAGATTCTTAACCTTGCAGCTAAATGTAATGACATTTGAAAGCCAGCACACGCAGTATCTAAACAGTTAAAGAGTCTACACACTAAGGCATTACACAAAGATGAAAATGCACAGAAGCTGGCAGCTGAGAGAGGAGATGAGAGGTTTTAATAAGCCTAACTCTTGTTATAAAACTATCTAGAAATGTACTTAGGACAGGCAGACTAAATTCAATAATAATATACCTGTGACAGATGATTTAGTAATCCATAAAATGGTTTGCTGTAAGGAGCAAATGAGTGTAAACTGCTTCCTTTGGGTAAAAATATGGAACATGGCTAGCAGATCAGAAAGAATTCAAGACAAATGTTTCCTTTCGGCTTTTCCCGGTTAGGGGTCGCCACAGTGGAACTCCGGTCCGCTAATGATTGGCAGTAGATTTTTACGTGCCGAGTTGCCAGCCCTGATGCACAACCTTCAACGAAGGTATGCCCATTCACGCATGTCTCCACACAGAAGACGATCTAGCTGAGAATCAAACAGGGCAACGTCTTACTGTGAGGCAACAACACTACTGCAGCACCACCACCGCAGTAAAGAATTCAAGACAAATATGATGCTATAATAGCTTATGTGAGGGTCAAGAGCTTAAGAGGTCAGTATTTACCGACATGTAAAAAAATATAATGAGACCATTCAGCATTCCGACAAAAAAGGAAATAACCTAAATATTTAGTGGAAGAAAAAAATTAAAGAAATACAGTAATGGTCGATTAACAGAAAATACAAAGGCATTGGAACACAGATGTGATGCAATAGTTTTTATTAGGCCAGCATAGATTTTGTAATTACTCAAGCTTTCTAGCTTGCATGAACCCTTTATCAGGAGTTATTAGCTTGAAGATTCACTTGTGTTCCTGAAAAAGTGAATTACATAATTTTTTTTTATTTGTCTAAAAGAAAAAAACAAAACAAAAAAAAAACTTGAAAAATTCTAGTGTGGAAAAATGTGCAGGTTAGACTACACCTCAGAAACAGGCATTTTGTCTGTGTATGCGGGGGGGGGGGCTAAGTGACCACTTACACTGAGAGCAGGTCTTTTGGAATCTGACCCCTAGTGTAATCCTGTTTTACCATAAGCCTTGCACTGAGTTAAATCACTTACTGAGATCAAGTCTTTCAGAACAAGGGCAGATTTACACTGGAATCTGGCCCATAGATTAATCCAATTATAAAGTAGCATGCTTACGTAGTAAAGATTTAAAGCATGGATTTGCCAGTTTTAAGTGTACGATTGTCTAGGCAACAGTGGCCATGGTGAAACATCACATTAGCATTATAAAAATAGTAACTGATAAATAATGCACAACATGAGTACTGGGAGTGTGAACAAGTAAAGAAGCAATATGACCAGAATAAATACAAAACAGTCTAGACAATGGTAACTGGTGAAGTGTCACAGTAGCATTACTAAACACAAGTCCTAGAGATGCACAGGAGTGGACTGTAGAGTATATCCAAGAGTAGAGATAACCAGAACAAAAGTCTTAATTTCTGCAGTATTATTACATGGTGTCAGGAGACAGGAACCATTGTTGAGTGAGAGAGTTGTTAGGATAGAGGAAGTTGGATTAGATAGTTAAGATTAATTATCCTAGGGTTATGGATGAGCAGAGTTGCTGTAGTGCTGTTCTAGAAGAGTTTTGAACTTTTATAGTTTTGTTTGCAACTATAATGGGAGTAGGAATGGTGTTCCAGATCTTTGATATGTAGTTAGAGTATAGACACCTTCCAGTCTGATTGGTGGTTATGAATACACTAAGAAAGAGTTTGTCTGTGGAGTGCAGTGGCTTGTTGGGGGAATTTGGTTGTACATGTTTCTGTAGAGCTGGGCAGTATGGGGTTTATAGATAATTTAATGCACTGGTTCCAGATGGATTGTAGATTGACAATACTCTGTATGAGTAGTATTCTTATGAAAGTTGGCAAGTAATCACTGATAAACTTTGTGAGTGTGCCACAGGAGAATATTTTACTTTGTGTCTGATAATAGGATAGATTAGAGGTTGAAGTATTTACTGTACTTACCTGGGGAGTTGATGAGCTAGATAAAATTGTAGATGTTGATGCTGTACGTATGGTGGAAAGCACAGGGTGGGGTCCAGTCAGTGTGCAGGTCTCCTAAGATTATGTTTTTTTAGTTAATGGTAGTGGATAACCTAGAGAAAAACACTTTTGACTGTAGTGGAATTGTTAGCTGAAGGTATGTATAAAATGGCTCTACAGATGATCTTGTGGTCATTAATTTTTAGACTGGAAAGAGATGAGCTCTGATTTGCTAAAGGAGGAAAAAAATTTAGCTTAAAGGGTATATCTGTGATAGAATACTTGTGCAGTATAGCAACACTGCCAGCTATTTTTTGTTGTCTGTGCTGTCTTATGGTGTTATTGCCTGGAAGGAGTATCTCCTCAGTTTTAGAACAGGTTTCAGTTAGAACCAGGATATTAGGGGAGTGTAGGGCAACCCAAGAGTATATTTCTGGCATTTTATTACCTATGGTCTGGCAATTTATATGTTGTAGGAGTAGTCCAAGAGATGATATGTTCATACCCTTCCTGTTGACCAGATGGTTGGGGGGGGGCGGGGGCCAGGTTTGGAGTGTATGTTGCCTTAAAGAATTATAGAAAAACAACCACTTGAAGGCGGTGTCCAGTAACACAAGATACCAGGTGTCCTCAATAAAAATGCTTTAATGCAAAGCCAAAATCCACAGCAGCAACAAATACAATTTGTGGAAAGCAGCACAGCTACAAGAACAGACGAAAACGCTTACCCAACATTATGTTCTTGTAGCTGTGATGCTTTCCACAAATTGTATTTGTTGCTGCTGTGGATTTTGGCTTTGCATTAAAGCATTTTTTTATGTTACTGGTCACCCCCTTCAAGTGGTTGTTTTTCTACAGTTCCTTGGTTCCACTTGTTTACCCACTGTGATTTTGCCTTAAAGAATTAGTCAGGAGGTAAATTGTGCATAAGGGCAGGGCTGTTTAGATCTGTGTTTTAGTCTTATTCTTAGTTGAGCAGAAAGGTATTTTATTGGCTGTAGTGGGGTTTGCACATATGAATGTAATTGTGTGGGAAGAAGTTTGGAGAGAGGAGAACAGGCCTTGAGTGCAACTGTACTGTAGACTTGAATGAACGAGGCTATAAGCCCGTCATGTGAGGTTGTGGTATGTGGTGAGATGGGAGAGGAATATAAACATTAATGAATACAGGATACTGCTAAGTATCATTGTGTCTGCAGGCTACAGACAGTTTGATGGCATTTAAATGGTTATTGAAGTATTACAAAGCTGAGGAGGTGTAGATGTTGGAAGACTTTCAGATATAAAGATTTAGATGAGTAGAGGTCTGAGTAGGGAAATTAGGGCGTGTATCTAGCCTTAGCATTTTAGTTCCTCTGCAATAAGCGAGCATTAATATAGATTTACTGTTGGGGATGGATATTGGGAAATTGGGATATTAGGAAAAGAAATTTAGAGCAGAGACAGTGTTTCTTGGATCCACTGGCAGGCACATTGCTTGCTATGAGTGTACTCTAAAGGATGAAAGGATTTTAGCTTACACAGATTTGTTTTATAAGCTACAAAGATCTCAGTGGCTGCACAGAATTCTCTAGCACATGCCCTAGAAGTCTGTGTCTTCAGGCACTAAAAGTTAGTTATCTGTCCCTAAGGTGATAGAACATCCCTTCTACTGCCACTGATTTTTTTCCTCTTCTCCATAAATCACAGATGATTACAATTAATAATGCCAGACATTTGAGTTTCACTCTTCATATCACTCTGAAAATGCGTCATGATGCTCTTACTCTATTAACTTTGTAAGTTGTTGTTGTTGTCTTTCGGTTTTTCCCGGTTAGGGGTCGCCACAGCGGAACTCCGGTCCACTAATGATTGGCAGTAGATTTTGATGAACGCCGAGGTGCCAGCTCACCATTCAACCTTCAATGAAGGCACGCCCATTTACGCATGTCTTTCGAATGCCCACCCAACCGCAGGGAGGACATGCAGACTCCACACAGAAGGCACTCCCCGCACACCAGCCGAGAATTGAACGGGAGAACCTCTTGCTGTGAGGCAACAATGCTAGTGACTGGAAGAAATATTTAAAAATCTCCCTGGTGCCCTCTAGTGCTCTTCCTGACTTTGTCCTGAAGTTTTCAGCAAGGATATTTAGATGTATGGTGACCCTCATATCAGAGACACTCCTATCCCTTTCAACTGTCCATGATATTGCTCTTGTGCTACACCTCCTACCTCAAGGACTGTTACAATCAGGGAATAATGCCAGACTTGGAGAGTTTTATACTTCCTATAATTTACAAAATGCCACATAATACAGTCTGTCTCATCACACCTCTCAACATTTCACAGAATGTCCAGATTTTTGGCTTGTTCTTTTGGTCTGTTTCTCTTAAAATTGTCGTTTTCTGGCAAATCATTTTCAAATCACAGAGGGATGAAGTCAGAAAATAGTAACAGTCATTTGAGTTTCAGACTTCATACTCTTCAGAAAATTCATGCTATTATAAAACCTCTTGTTCTATCTACTTTCTAAGTTTGTAAGAGCAATATTAAAAAAAGTCCCTATTTTTGGTCCTTTGTCCCCATTATTTATGGCTTTGTCCAGATTTCTTGAGAGACATGCCTCTCGTTTAATGCAAAGGACTAAAGCTCTGGGTTTTAAGGAACTGCTTTTCATGCCAAATATATGATGTTTGAAACTTTTCCCCCTAGTTTTGCTACAACATTTTCAGTGATTTAATGTGGGATTTAAAAAGTATCCCCAGTGCCTAGTGGTGGTACAAACTATTAAAACTCTACATTGTTAAGACATTATTTTGTGAGTTAAAGGTAAAGGCTATGAAGCTTTTGCCATCAGTTGAAATCCCTGAATCCTTGTGTTCCCACCATCCATACACCTATTATGCTGCAAAACTTGTTGTTTTATTAACTTTTTAAGTGACATTTCTAAAATATGTTAAGAACATTTCTGGTAGCTTTTATTCCCCCACTCATACATCTTCTGTGCTGCAAGACTGTTGTTATATTAACTTTTTTTATGACATTAGACTAATACTGCATGAGTATTCCTTACGTCTAGTGCGTCTCATGTTAGAGGATTTGCTTGTTCATTTAGGGCAGTACAGATATAAAAGATACATTAGTGGCTTGGGAACTAAAGAAGCCCAGTTCAGGGGGAGGAGATTAAGTGGCCAATGTTCACACATTCTATAGGGAAGAATATTGTCTGGTCTACTATAATACCACCACATACTAGACATAAAGTTGTATAGCATGCAGCCCTATGGGCCAGGGACATGTTTGGCTCTGCCAAGCTACATTTGCAGGGTTGCCTTCATGGGCACAGGTAGGAATACTCCATTGCAACTACTCTTGGCCATTTAAGTGCTTCCAGCAGAAAGCCTTGTCTTGAAGTCATCAGCCACCACTGGATTCCAATACTGTAATCTGTGCTTCTGTATTAGAGCTCTAAAACATCAGGCACAGTAACTTTTTTGTTTAGTTAAATCAATGTAAACCTTGTCATATATGGCACATGTCTGATTGCATCATTGTAGTTTGCTACCAAATGCTTTAATTTAAGGAATAAACTATTACGGTGTAACTATGAAATCAATAAAATAAATACAGGAAAAGATTACACTATACAGCTTTTAAAACAAGCCAGTCTTAATAAACAAATCTTGCTTAAACAAAATAGGAAATATCTTCCTATACTGATCAGTTCAGTAAAGTGAACTACAAAACTAGATTAGCCTCTAAGACAGAAGGCAACAAAAGATGTTATTAAATTATATCAAAAGCTAAAGAAAAAATAAATAGTGAATACAGTTGATGTTTGACTAATAGTGTAGTAATATCTGATCTTCATTTAACTGAAAATACTCCTGAAGATAAATTCTGACAGCTGCAAGAATCTTAGATTGTAGGTATTAAACACTTGCCCATTCAGGACGATTCTTGACAACATGATAGATGAAATGATCCCCATAACACATACACACACACACACACACACACACACACACACACACACACACACACACACACACACACACACACACACACACACACACACTAAAAAATAAAAAAAAAAAAACAGAAAGAAAACTTTGGGACATTAACTTCATGATACCCATTAATACTCCTGGCACTGTCCTGTACAGCATAAGGAATAACATAATGAAATTCCTGTGTATATTGTTACTAATACATTTAGTAGAATCAGATACATTCAATAAGCCTAGCATCAGGCTGTAGTGGTTCACATATGTGTGAAGGCGGGTCTTCATGAGACGCTAAGAATTACAGATCCAGCCGTCCTTCCTACTTGTGTTCTCTACAAGTGTTTGAAGTAGTTACCAATGGGGCTTATCCTTAAAGTTAGTTTTTTGTAGAAGTGACATTGACAATGGATGAGGGAGTGACTACACATGCCACATACTTGCATCCTGAAAACGGATTTCACTCTGTCCACCAAAGTGACATTGTAGACACATGATTTTAATCCATTGTAGCAGTCATGTGATTCAATGGTTAACACATCTGTTTGAGGAGGAAGACCTAACTAAGCCTTCTAAAGTGTCCATTTGAGTCAGTCCAGGCTTAGTGTTCGGTCATCTGTTACTTGGTTTCTTTTTTTGATATAAACACATAGGCAGAATTATAGCTAGTAAATACAGCTATGGAAAGAAAGTGAGGAATATAATTACCTATATCAAGGAGGAAAAAAAAGATGCTTAAACTGTTAGAATAAAGTCAATATGTGGTGCAATAACAATAGTCCCACTCTGTACTAATAAATGTAGTGTTGTCATATTTAAGGAAAACATATACTTAGGTTGCAGAATTTTGTGCACAACACGTTTAAACTCAAAGGTGTAGTTGGTAGCTCAAAGAAAAATCATTGTACTTTTCCATACATCACTGTTGAGGCTAATTACAAAACACAACACTGCATTTTGCTTCCAAAAAACATACCACATGGCATAGTTTGAGGAAGTTCAGAGATTCACAACAAAAGAAACAAGAGATGCTGGAAAACACAAACTGGTCTTATACACTCCAAGGTATCTCTATGCTGTTTATCGTACAGACTTTTTAGAATGGACCTAAACTTGGCATGTGAAGCCATGTTGGACCTTATTCTACTTGAAAACTTGGACTTAAGAGTGTACATTGAGCATAGCCAGCAAAAGACCCAGTAACATATCATTTAACATTAATATACATGACCATAGAGTAGATTCATTATGATGCACTCTACTGCTTGTGATATGATTATTATCTCAGAAGTTAGCAACTCAAAAACAACACTAATAAGTGTATTGGCAATGGAAAATTCTGGCATAGAATAATGGTAAGCCAGATTCTTAGACTGACAGGCTATTAGCTTGACATCATAACATATGAACCTCTAACTTCTGAATTTGTTTTTTCATTTAGGTCTTAATTTTACTATCATGAGTCCAACTTTTGAAAGTTTAGGTGTCTGAATCCTGTGGTCAGGATTTATAAAGGTGCATTCTTGGTTTAAATGAGTCTCTGAGGTATAATGTTGTTCTGTAGATTAGAATTAAATTAGAATAACTCAGAGTGAAAGCAAATCTTCCTGACTCTATGAAATTATATCCAGCTAAGGCTGTTCCCTTTTTCCTTTTTCTCATTACAATATACAGAAGTGGCAGTAAGGTGCATGTGTTCCTAAAAGCATTCGACTGAAAGGCTTAAGTGCACTTTTCAATATTTAATAAAGTTTGAATAAAATTGAAGTAGGTAATGATGTGGTATGTAACATATCTTATCATCTTTCCAGCTAACCTCAATATTTGAACTTAGACAAGCATTTCCATTTGAGATGGTAGACTAATGCTTGGCAAATGTCAGAAAAAATATACCATCTCTTCTATGGATAAAATTCCAAATTAATAGTTCTATTTTCCTGATTTTAAACCACAAATTTGTAGAATTTAAGAACATGTGTTTTTAATACAAAATCAGGATGCTGTTTATATCCTAGTAGTCTATAATATGACACTCCTTCCCCTCGTCTGATACTCCTGTTCCATATTTGCCAATTTCCCTGTCCAGCTGTATCAGTTTGGGTATTCACCATTCACATTGGTGGTTCTCATGTTGAGTGTATAAATTTCTCTTGTAGAAATCACATTTGCTATATTTATGAATTCAGAAAACAACAGAGAAGTCTTCTTTTTCCAGTTTTTTTGTTATAATGTTTCTAAGCAAAAGCTAAAACAGACTATGGAACTTGCAGTTTCGGTATGGATCAAGAAATGGAGCATTAAATAAAATTAATGAATTAGATAAAGACAAATTATCAGACCATAGAGCTTGCATAACTTTATTGATTCCCTTCAAAAAAGAAGCAATTATAGATCAATATACCAGTATATGAGACTAATCTGCCTTCTTTGATTTATTACATATCCAGCATAGCATCTAATATTTATTTATTTATTTCCAGTTTGATAACTGAGGAGGTCCACTGGGCCTCAGTGGAGGCCCGGGGAGAAAAGCTCTGTGTTACATACAATTAAAACTAGCATAGAATTTTACACTATACAATTATGCATGGAGTTATACATTTTAGAAAACAAATGTAAAATTATATATTGAGATCTAGCAAATTGAAAAGGAGCAAAAGAGAGGAATAACAAGCTCCTAGTAACTACTCTCAAATCTCATAATAAAGCAGGTGACTCCTTATTTGCAAATACTGTCGGATCATATTGGAATAAACTTCCCACTGAACTGACCTCCCTAAGCTCATGTCACCTTTTCAAAAAACAGATTAGAAATCATTTACAAAATCACTGGCTATGCCCATGCTCCAATCCTGACTGATAACTGCTATACTACCTGCTTTCATAGCTAACACTGTATATTAAATAGTATCTTTCTCTTTGACAATGTTTGTTTCTTTCTTTTTCGTATAGTGATATTTAATCTGTAATGTTTATAGTATGATAGTGGAGCCTTCCTCCTCAACCCTTTGCAGAAAATAGACACTTATCTGGCCAGACTAGACCAGTGATACTGTATATTCATCTGTACTTTGCTTTTTTTTTAGTAATTGTTTTCATTGTTTTATTGTTGTTTGTTTTCTTGATTAGTCTTTTAGTTTCTTTAAACTGTATAATTAGTATGATAGTGGAGCTTTTCTCCTCGGGCCTCTGCTGAAAATGGACATGTATCCAGCCAGACTAGCCCGGTTAACAAATGTAAAATAAAATAAATAAAATAAATAAAATAACAAGAAGAACTTGAGCACGGTTCATAATATACGTACAACGTTAGATAACTAGAGCACAGTTCATAACCTACATACATAGATAGAGAGCCATTTGCATGTAGATCATAGCACCCATACATTGTAGATTAGAAAGGTATTTACAGTGCAGGGATGAGACAGAAGTGGCAGGATAATCAGGAAAAAGTATTTTAGTAAGAAAAGCTTGGGTACCGTTCATAACATATGTACATAGTTAGACAACTTGAGCACAGTTCATAACATACATACATAGATAGAGAGCCATTTGCATGTAGTTCATAGCATTCATACATTATTGATTAGAAAGCTATTTACAGTGCATGGATGAAACAGAAGTGACAGGATAATCAGGAAAAGATAAATAGTACTATCAAATTATAAAGACTTGTGTAGGTAGTTGAAAAGACTGAAACTTTCAGGTTAGTAGTAAGCATATGTTTTGTAGAATAGGGGAGAAAAACAGAGGTGCAAAGTTCCAAGTTTAGCATGTGTGCATATAAGATTCTGGTGAGAGCAGAGAGGGGAAGCTGAGAGATAGAGAAAGAGGGGAAGGTTGTTTGGAGAAAGGTTCTAGTGGAATCATCGAGAATCGGCTGGGCAGTGGAGAAGGAGGTGGATACACTTCTAAGCTAGTTAGTATAATCACTTAGACGCGGGCTTATATGTAGGGAAAAGAGAGAAGGATAAGGAGAGAGAGTAGGGATAGAAAGCTATGTACAATATTTACATAATAAGCATTCAAGGTTTAAGACTTATTTCACGTTAGATTCAAGTGGTGTAGGTGTAGAAGAAGCAGCAAGTTGTAGGGGTTGTATAAGAAACATTAGGAGGAATTAGGCAGGAAGAATGCAATTACAATTCCAATTTTGGGAGAGGTAGTAATGGAGCTGGGATATGAAGTGTTCAAAATTTGTAGTAGTTCTTAGCTGGGGTGGGAGGGGACGTTTTGGTTTATATACAGAAAGTAGATTTTGTTGGGCAGATCTTAGGGGTCTGTGCGGAGTGTAGAATGATGAGATATTAATTAGAGCAGGGCATGCAGTAGGTTTAAAGATTAGTTTGTGGGCTGTAGTAAGTTGGAGATAGTCAAGGTAGTTGGGAAGCTCTATCCACTTTAGCATGGAGAGAGAGGTGCAATGGTGGGAGGAGTGTTTGGATTTAGTAGCGAATTTAGCAATTGTGTTGTAACAGATTTCTAGTTTTGAGGAGATGGTAGCAGAAAGGTTGGTTAGAAGAGGATAACTGCACAATAGACATGGTAGTAAGTAGGTAGAGGCAACAGTTTGCCTTGTAGATGGAGAGAGAAAGTGAGTGTTTGTGTATAGCATACCAAGCTTCTGATGTTTTTTTTAATATTTAGTTGGACATGTGTATCGTATTTCAGGTGTTCATCAATAGTAACCCCAAGAAGTTTAGTAAAAGGGACTACTTCTATAGTGGAGTTGGTATGGGTGATGATATTGAAGGATTGCTTGTCAAAGGGAGGATGTTTGAGGGAGAGAAGAGAAGGATTTTGGATTTATTGGCATTGAGGGAGAGATGGTTTTGAAGCATCCAGTTCTCAGTAGTTGTAAAGGCCAATTGGGTTTTGCCTAGAGCTCTGGAAGACTGAGAGCAGAGCAGACTAAAGTGGAATCATCTGCATATTGCACTATTTTGGTGTTAGGAATGGCAGCATGAAAGTTATTGATGAATACATTAAAGAGCATTGGTCCGAGTATGGACCCCTGGGGAACCCCGGTTGGGGTAGGTAGGAAGGTTGAGATACCAGTTTGCCATTTCACAGCCTGGGATCTGTCAGAGAGATAACTATCGAACCAGGTAAGGGAATTCTGAAAGAGATTGAGGTTAGAAAGGTGATTCAGAAGGTGGGTATGCAATACAGTGTCAAATGCCTTTGATAGATCTAGAAGGACAGTGGAAACAATTTCTCCAGAGTCATGAGCATGGTTTACTATATCTAAAAAAGAGAGGAGAGCAGTTATTGTACTATTGCCAGGGTGGAAGCTGTATTGGGTAGGGGTGAGGAGATGATTATTGATGAGGAAGGGCATGAGTTGGAGGTGGATACATTTTTTGAGGATTTTTGAGATTGGGGAAAGAATGGCTATTGGGCGGAAGTTAGAGATGCTATTATTTTTGCCTCCTTTATGGAGGGGCAGGATAAAGGCAGCACACCACAATTTGGGGACATAAGATTCCCGAATCATATCAGCTTTGTTATTCTTAATTTCAATTTTATAAGGGGTTATAAAGGATCTGTGCAAAATTATCCATGTAAAAATTTTCCACTATGAAGAGGATGTTGTTTTTGCAATTGACATCAGCAAAAGTCTCTTATTATCTTCCCAGAATATGGTATTATTTATTTGTGTTGAATAATCCCAATACTGTGAGTTAATTCTATTATTAAAACATCTAATATTTTTATATATTTCTGATAGAAGTGCTTTAGTAATATTGCTGCTGGAATTGATATTATTTAAGAAATCAAAAGATTAAGTAATGTTTTGTCATGAATGTCTAAGTGAGCTCCAATTTTGGAGACAATAAATTGTCTGAAAATTGAATATAAAGCCAGTTGTCTAGGTCGGTGTTATATTTTCCCATTTAAAATTCTGCAGAATATATCTTAGTTCCATTTATAAATTGATTCCAATAAATTAAATTATTTTCTTTAAAAAAACAGTATTTTATCAACATTTTGTGTCTCAATACAATTGTTAGTAAAGGCAATTGTAAAATAGTAAATAACCAGGCATTGAGATTAGAATTATCATAAATACATTTTTAAACGTATCCTTAAATTTTATTAATAAAGTCAACATTAGTCATTTTAATAAGACAATTGCTGACATGATAACTTTTTTTAAAACAGATGAAAGTATTATTTAAAATATAAGTGCATAAGGGAGAAGTATGTTTATAATGAGCTAAAATTATACTTTCATGAAGCTGGCCATAAAAACTCAGAAGTAAAGAGTTTCATTTTATTGATCATATTTTAGAGGGCATTGTAGCATGTGATTGATTAATGTAAACAATTTTTTGGAAGAATGATCATTTTAATCACACTAAATCTCTATTCCATTGTGAAGAAGTACCTTTTCATCATAGGAGATTACTATGCTAATGGCCCTGGAGCCCTTACAAGCCTCGCCAAGTGTTTATCCCCAAAAAGAACCCTCAATCAGTACCCGTTGCCCCGGTCACTGAGGGACAAAGGTGGAATCCCTAGGGCATATTTGTGGTTTCCCATCTATTCATCAAGGTTGCACTTGAAGAGGGTCATCGAGGCACTCTGACATGTATGGGAAGTCTATTCCAGAGAAGGGGCAGCCTCTGGGAGACAAACTTGTCTCTCCAGCAGGTTTTGTTCATGTCATGTATTAGATTTAGGCATATCAAATGGGTAATGTGTGAGGAGTTAGACTTACGGATATGGAGCATATCTAGTAGGACAGGGTCTGATATTGCCTTGTAGGCAAGACACAAATCAGCTCTGCGCAATCTGTATGATACCAAGTAGAGTAAAAATGATTTGACCCTTTCCGCATAGGACAGATGTTGGAGGCCATAGATTCTCTTTGTGAGGTATTTATGTGGCCTTTCCAGTTGTTGCAGATGTTTGGAGAGGTACATACCAAATCGGGCATGATACTCAATTATAGGCCTAATGAGGGAGGAGTACAGAGAGGTAATATCCTCCTTTTTTTCTGGATGCATCCCCTTTACTTATGAGATGTACCAAGTAAAAGACTTTTCTGACTACTGCCTCCACATGATGGTTGAATGTGAGATTGGTGTCAACCCGAGTACCCAGGTTTCTCACCACAGGTTGTGTGCTTAGGGGGTTGCCATTGATGTGATAATCAGTAGGGGCTATGTTTTTGCTGAGTGGTATGATAATACACTTTTTGCATTTAACTTAAGGCCATGACTTTGGCACCAGTTATTTGTAGCTGTGAAACCCTCTTGCAGTATGTTACCATCATCTGGGGAGTCAATGACAGCACCCAACTTACATTCATCTGCAAATTTCGTCAGCCACAGGCCCTTTGTCTTTGTGTGGACCTCTGAGAAGTAGATGCCAAACAGTAGAGGTCCCATGACAGATCCCTAGGGAACACCACTAGTGACAGGTCTGCTTTTGGAGGTGGTGGCACCTATTTTGACCTTGTGGGTCCTATCAATGAGCCAGCTAGCCACTCACCTGACAAGATAAGGATTTACACCAAGTTGTGTTAGCTTTTTGATGATGCCCGAGTGGGGGATTGTGTCAAAGGAAAGTCAAGGTAAGCTGTATGTACTGACTTTCCCTCATCCAGGGCTTTGGTGACAGTCTCAAAGAAGTCAACCAGGTTCAATAGGCAAGATCCGCCCCTGACAAATCTAAACTGGGTGGGGTCAAGTGCTTAGAGATTGCCTATGTCCTTGTTTATGAGATCCATAATAATACACTCCATGGCTTTACAGATCAGACTTGTCAAGCTTCCTGGGTCAGTAGTGGCACCACCTTTGTGCAAGGGGATGACAATGGCAGTTCTCCACTCTGCTGGAATGAAGCCTGTAATTAGGCCGTGGCTGAATATGGTGCTCAATGGTGAAACTACTTCTTGCTGGAGATTGTGCAGAATACAGCCTCGGATACTATCAGGTCCCATGGAAACCATGTTCTTTGCCTTGGATAGGGCCTTTAACACTTGATCTACAAAGATGTGAGGTGTGGGACAAGTATCAGGGATGTCAAATGGGCCATGGGGGGGTTGGGGGTGAAGTTTGCACTGAACCTATCAGCTAGCAGGTTGGCTAAGACCATTAAGTACTAATTCGGAACAAACATGGGCCTTGTCATGAAGGACTTGTGGTTTCCATTTGTTTTGGAGGCTAGTTTCAACTCATAATTGGCTTTGGAGGTTTTCACTAGTGATTTAATTTGCTTGTTGAGGCTGAGGAGGGAGTTTTTCCAATTTGGAATTTGTTCCTTTTTACTCTTGGACAACAGTTTCTTCCTTTTGTTGTAAAGCCTGTTGATAGAGAATATCCACCAGACAGGTTTGTGTTTCCTTGAGGAGCAGGTTTTAGTTCTGTTGGGTATGGCTGATTCGGGTCTACTTTATTTAATCGAAAACGCGTTACGTCGAACACCACTCCATCGACACATATACATCGAACCGCGAAATAATTGAACACACAAAACCACGAAATTATAGCGAAATTCAAAATATGGAAGTGTTTTGGTTGGCCCATCTGAGCTACAGATCCGTAAGGTAAGTGTGCGATAGTTATGAACATTAGGGTTAGGATTAGGGTGCGGGTTAAGGTAAGTGCATAGATAGGTAATGTAATATGGGTAATGTATTTAATGTTTATTGTAGGATTTGAGGTAGGGGTTTGGTTAGTGTATGTGTGTGGTTTATTTATTTTGTTTGGGTATAGCTCCGTAGGGTAAGTGTGTGGTAGTTATGGACCTTAGGGTTAGGGAGGGGTTAAGGAGAGTGCGTAGATAGTGGTGCATGTGGGGTTTAGTGTAGGGTTATAAGCAGGGTTTTGGTTAGTGTATGTTTGTGGTTTATTTATTTTGTTTGGGTGGGTAGTGTGTTTCAGGTGGTGGGGTTGGCCGAGTATGTCAATTCGATATTTTGAGTTTCGTGTTTTTGTGCGTTCGATTATTTTGTGGTTTGATGTATATGTGTCGATGTAATGGTGGTCAATGTAGCGTGTTTTCGATTAAATAAAGTAGACCCGGCTGATTCCATGCAGTTGTACAGGTGCTTGTATACTGCATTGGCGTATTGTTCAGCATAGTTGCCTACATCCTCTGAGGGGGCGGCGGTGGTATGAAGCTACTGATACTCTCCCTTAGAAGGTTGTAGCCAGCTTTTGAAAAGTTTTTAGCCTGGTTATGGCTGGGGAGGGATTGTGTGGGACAGAAACTTTGAATGAGACAGACCAATGATCTGATCTCACCAGGGAAGAACATACTATGTATCAATTAAGTTAGAAATGTTTTTTAGCAATATATTATAATTAATTTGACTCGTTTCCTAAAAAAATTATGTGGAAAATATACCAAGTATTTCAAATGCATATAATTCCAATTAAATTTATTGTTATGTCTTAATTTATTTATATTTTTATTAATTAAAAGTACATCAGACTTGCTTTGATTAATACTCAGTCCAGAGATCTTTTCAAATATTTTTAAAGCCTCAAGAATATAAGGTAATGAAATATCTAAATCTCCTAAAGTCAATAAAATATCATCTGCAAATAGTTGAAGCTTAGGCGTAAACTTGTTTAATATAGTAAAACCAATTATTTTACTATTTAATCTAATATAATTTGCCAAGGATTTTATAACAAGAGCAAATAATAATGGAGATAAAGGACATCCTTGTTTAGTTCCCTTACAGAGTTTAAATAAGTTGGACCAGAAAGGTATAAACTTATAAAGAAGTCTAACATTTTTGAAGAAATTATATTCTTTAAATATTTTGGACAAATAGAGCCAATCTACTGTGTCAAAAGCTTTACTTATATCTAAACTATTAAAAGAAAGTTATTTCCTAGTTTTATTTGCATAGTCAATTATCAATTGTTTTCCTATTCATAATAAATCCCATTTGATCTTCATTAATGAGAGTTACTAAAAATAATTTTAGTCTATTTGCAATAATAGACATAAATATTTTTTATAATCCACATTTAAAGGAGATATTGACTGACACATTGAGTTAGATTTTTATCTTGTTTTAATATTGGATAATTTAAAGTATATTTCCATGAAGGAAGTATGATAAAATTATTTTTTACATCAGTAAATATTTTTAATAAAATATTAACAATGTAATCAAACATTAATTTAGTTTGGGAATAATGCCATCATTACCTGGAGCTTTGCTAGATTTTATTTATTTATTTTTTAATTTTGTCTTTTATTTCAGGAATTGATATTGGTTTATCCAGTCTTTTAATATTGTCACCAATTAATTAGTTAGTTATGTTTTCTTTTAAGAATTTAGATAAAGTATTAACATTTATTCCATCACTATTAGTACAATTAATATTCTTAAAATATTTTTTAAAGGAGTTAAGTATGCCATCTATGTCAGAAAACTTCTTTTGTCTATTACCTTCCTGTATAATATTCTTCGTATGTAGTTAAGTTTACTCATTTTCATTGTCCTGTTAGCTAATTTATGCAAATTTGTGGGATTCAAGTGAATAGGACTGAAGCTTACATTTCTCCAACCTGATAGTTACTTTGTGATTTAGGATTTCCATATATTTTGAATTGAGTAAATCACACAGTATTTCCTCATGTTTATCCTTTTTATTACTTTGTTTTTCCATTTTAAGCTGTCAGTTTTATTTTGTAAAGATATTAGATTGCTACCCCATTCTTCCTTTTGAAAATATACCAGCTTTTAATTCTACCATTTAAATAAGACTTTAAATAGTCCCACAATATGGCATTAGTGACTTCCCCATTATCATTTATATCTATAAAGAGTTTTTAATCATTTAAAAAACACTCTTTAAAATATTTAATTCTTATTAAGTATCCTGTAAATCTATTATATTGAGTTAGGATTCTAGGCTTAAAAGAAAGTAAAAATGTTATTACATTATGATCCAACAAAAGAAAAGATGTGATAATGACTTTGTCAATATTAGATAATAAACTGTTTGAAATAAAAAACTTTATATCAGACTTGGTGCCAAATCTATAAGAATAATGTGTAAAGTTCAGAGATTTAGATTGCTTCAAATCATTTACGTCTTTAAGGTGCAAGGAAACAACAAATCTGCTTAGATCTTTAGCATATGATGTTATTCTGAACTTACAGTTAGAAGTTGTATCCTTTTCAGATAGTATGCAACTAAGTTACCAGCTAAAATGAGATCTCCTTTCATATATGTTAAAATAGTTTCTAAATGCTCATTTGCCATTTTACCTCCAATTCTTGGAATCCATTAAGAGTTCACCAAAGTATAAAGACTATTATTAAATTCAACTATAATAATACATAGCATACCATTAATATTTGTAAAAGAGTCAATAATCCTGGGAATTCCAATGCTATTTTCCATATAATAGCAACACCCTTCTTTTCTTTTAAAAGTTTGAGCAACTTAAAATTGTATAATCTTTTGTATTTAGTTCATCTTCAATAAGATGATTTTCCTGTAAAAAACCTACACGAGCATTGTGTAATTTTAGAAATTTAATAAGACCACCCCTTTTTATGTTACTGTTCAAACCATTTAAATTAATTGATAAACATTGTAGAGATGACATCTAAACTAAAATTCAGTATATATTTCTTACTGTATAGATATATAAATTGTATAATATAACAGCAAATATTAGTTTCTTTTGTTTGCAAAATGCCATTGATATTTAAAAGAAAAAAAATAACAGATTTACTATGGACATATTGAAACAAATAAATCTTAAACTAAATAATAAAAATAATCCAATAAACCCTAACCTGGCATATAATATTTCTAGTTTCATGGAAATACCATATAAGCTACCCATCCTTTTAAGCATTAATAAGCAAATATAATCATATCCACTACTGCTTATTAAAAGGAAAAACATATAAATAAGATAAGTGAATTGAATGAGTCTTAGTTCTTATCTTTCACAAATATGCATTAATTCTTACCATGTTTTGAATTTTTTGTTAATATAGTTTATCTGTCATTTTTAATTATTATTTTTCTCAACAATTGCTTTTAATCAATTCCTTTTCTTCTCAACTATATATGCAATTGTAACCGTCTGTCTTATCAAGTTATAAACTAGAATGTTTAATAATATATAATACTACATAGTAAAAGTCCTGCTAAATCATATTACTGACTGGTGTATAATACATTGCCTACTATAAAATGTCTGACTAACTAATTAAAATCCTCTAACTAGAATAATAAGAATGAAATTAACTTACCAGAATTAGCTATAGAAAATCAATTAGTACTATAACCTATTTGAAAAGAAAAATGAAACCTTTCTTTTATATATATATATATATATATATATATATATATATATATATATATATATATGGATCTACTTCAGAATGTCGGCAGTCCAGAATGCTGACTTTCATATGGCCGACACCATATGATCGATAGTCCAGAATGCCGACATCCTGAAACAGAACCACCACCCACCTGGAAACACAGTAAAACTGTGTTATGCAGGGGGGCAAGCCCCCCTGCACCCCACACCCCCCTGCTACTTAATTATTCTCACTCTGAGATCGCACTACAGTGCAGGGAAGGGGAATCCCCCAGTTCCGCACTGTAGCGGGATCTCTGCTATCAGTTGTCGGCCTTTCAAACGTTCGAACATATGGTGTCGGCCATATGAGTTTCGAACATTTGAAAGTTCGAACAACTGAAGGGGACCCATATATATATATATATATATATATATATATATATATATATATATAAATAAATATAAATATATATATATATATACATATGTATTTATAAATATACACACACACACACATATATATATATATATATATATATGTGTGTGTGTGTGTGTGTGTGTGTGTATGTGTGTGCGCGCATATATATTTATAAATATACATACACACACACACACACACACACACACACACACATATATATATATATATATATATATATATAGACACACACACACACTCATACACACATACATACACGTGTCTACATATATATATATATATATATATATATATATATATATATATATATATATATATATACATACATAAATGCACACACATACATATACAAATATACACCACACATATACAAATACTTACACATATTATATATAATCTATACATTGAGATCTAATATTAAATTAGTGAAAAGTAAATTATATTGACTGAATTTTCCAAATTACTTATCATTAACATCTCTTTAAATGCTAACTCAAAATGAAAATTAAGTTGCACAAAAAGTCAAGCAGATCAGACATATAGAGAAATAATTACTACAGACCATTGCAAAATCATGTGTACTGATGCATACATACACACATCCACATACATACTTGCATATAAGCATTAAATATTAATTACATATTAAAACCTAATACTAAATAATTGAAAGATTAGTTCTGCATCTGAAAAAAAGAAAAAAAAATTGTAGCTAAACATTACAAAAATCTGTCATAAATACCACATCTTATACTAACCCGTAATGTAAGCTGATCTGCATAAATCACACAGATAAAATAGTTATTGTCAGATATCATAAATTCATGGTTTCTACTGCAGAAAGTACTGCATGTTTACAGCCTTTGACCTCAATTGTGATTGGGCATTCTCTAACGTTATCACTCAGCATCAAGAAAGGACATGAGCATAAAGAAGCGGAGAAAAAAATGACAGGTATTTGAATAAGCATTTTAAGTCTATCTCCTTCATCTCTTTTTAAAAAGTAACATAATACTTTTGATACAAAGTCATAGAAATGGTGTGACAAAATCTATGATAATGTGTCACTGCTATTCATGTGATCATAAAAATAAACAGTTTTCAGTATCTTCTCCATTTTTTTATGTCCTTAACTGTTAAACTGAAGTTATGATTCCACTTATTCTCAAAGACAGTTCTGTAGTACAACAATTTTCATATTTTGTTTTAACAGTTCATGTCAGCTTTGCTAAATCATTCCACAACTTACTGTCTTCTATGCACATGCTTCATCTTCTCTAGGGCTTTGCATATCACTTCAGCCTACATTACTTCTAAAATACTAAACATGGTCACTGAAGGAAGTTGTTTCAAAGTTCACAGTACATTGCAGATTTTGAAGAAAGAGAAAATGAAAGCCATATTCAATTACAGCTTCCTGTTTGACAGGATGTATTTACATTTTATCAAGTAAAAAGAGGAAAAGGGCTCAAGAAACAGACAAAATGGGTAATATAATTAGAAATCCAGTAAACCTATGTGCTGTTCCTAATTCATGCCTTACTCAATGAGTAAAAATTATGCTAATCAGTTGTGTGATGTTCTACTAATTCATAGGTACATAGGTTCATGGGAGTTTACTTGGCTAGCATGAGAGTGATAGTACTTGTTGTTGAGTGACTTGAGTGCATGCGTGATCTGATGGATCCTGTCTCCTGATAGGCAGCCGACCGTGACCTTCTCCTTGTCCAGCCTGATGGGAGGGGGACGGGACATCTGCCTGTTTTACTATGGAGTATCCTATGGCCAAGACATTATATTTTGATGTGTTTTGCTTTAGGGACTTATTTGGTGAGACACTGATATCTGTGTTGTTATGTATAGTGTTTTCTATACACATTGACGTGTATGCAGATAATTTGCACTTGGGAGCTCTCTTATCTTTTGGTAGGCTTCTAGTGAGTACCTTTGCATATGTGGGTTTATGTGTTGCATCCTGAACTCTTTTATTTATTTATTTATTGACATTTGTTAACCGGGTTAGTCCAACTGGGATTTTGTCCCATTTTCAGTGGAGACCCGAGGAGAAAAGCTCCAGATAGTACAGTAAAACATTACAGTAGTAGACAAGCACAGCAAACAGAATAGAAATAAAACTAGCATTACAGTAATAAACATTAGAAAAACACTAACAACAGTTAAATGACATCCCCAATTTTTTTTTTCTCAAGATACTATGTAACTGTACTAGTGAGGCAGAGTGTAGAGTGTGACAAGGATCAACTGAGAGTGATTCCAATGTGGGGGGAGGAGAGAACTATGTAGGGTCATAGCAGGGGCCGATTCTGGAATTGAGTAAATGTGTCTTAAGTTTCTTTTAAATAGTGGGGTGTGAGAGATTGAGTGTATGTCTAGGGGAAGTTTGTTCCAGGCTTGGGCCACAGAGTGTTTGTAGAGTAGCTTACCTACTGACTTATTTGGGTGGTAAATATCAAGCAGTTGTTGATTAGAGGTGTGGAGGGGTCTAGATGGGGTGTACACAGAGACAGGGAGAGATAAAGATGGACAGTAGGATGGTTTAAAGTGCATAGAACTTGTGTGAGAGGTGAAGTGTGTAAACTGACAACCTGTTGGATATCTTGTTGTTTGTTATGTGAGAGGATTGTTTCCATATTGATAGTGTAATTACATCTCTCACATATGGTATTTGTTTCAGGATTAAGCGGTTGTCAGTATACATGAGGCAATTACTACATTGCCTCAGGATGCCCAAGCCAATCAGGCTGTCCAGTGAAATGGTGAGAAAGTGACCATCCATAATGGCAGGTTTATACCGCAGTACTGTTGGAGAGTGGGTAAGTTAGACCAGTTGATGATGTAGGAATAACACAGGGGCTCATTCTGTTGACAGTTTAGGGTCAAGAGCTGTGATGATGCTGCTCAGTGTGCATTTGAGTTGCCTGCTGAACAACGGGGGACTTGGGAGGGTTCTACTGACAGACATCTAGGGAAAATTTAAGTTTCAGGGCATTATGTGTCTATACAGGGCAGCACTAACCCCCGTTGTGAGATGCACATCTATGCACAAATGCGAGGCTTAAATACAGGCAAAATTCAACAGTTTTAAAACAAACTACCAATGGGAAAGCCCCAAACTGAGCCTTTCTCCAGCAATCCCCAACTCAGGTGGAACCTGAGCTACACATTTCTACCACAAGGGTGCAGGTAGGCCCTCTTAATGTAAGATGGCTGGTTTAGAGCACTGTGATATCAAACAGTCTAGATTCAGCAACTCTGAATCTAGCCTATGCTATGTAAGGCAGTAGTACAGAATTTCAAAGTGCAAAAAAAAATGCAGACACAATCAGAAAAAATGAAGCAACAACTCAAATAAATACAGTTAACAAACTGCAATAAAGCTTTAAATATACATATTTTTCAGTTGTTTGCAGTGGATGTCTTGGATTTCAAATCTCTGGCTTAAGTAATCAAACTCTGAGCAGCCCCAGTTAACTGACTGAAACTAAGCAAAGACTTTGTATCATAATGCATTGAACAGTTGTTTTACACTGAACTTAATATCCCATATCTGTCTCAGATAAGCAACACATATTTTAGTATTTTTTTTAAATCACACTTGAACACAGAAACACACACATAGCAATCACCCTATATCAATTCCCCATGAAGAATTATAATATTTGTCAGCTGGTTTTTACCATGCGGTCATTGCTTATTGTGGCTCTTACTGAGTGCTACTTCTATTAGCAGGAAACCACTAACTGCTTAGAGCTGTGCTTCTTGAACATTAATTACATAGTTAATTATTAAATACTATAAAACAAGTCAAAAATGGCATAGCAGTAGCAGTGTCAGATGATGACTTCAAATCAAGGGAGGGTTGTAGGGGGCTGTAGGATGCAACTGATTGGGTAAGGCTAATTGAAAATCAGGTGTGTGGCTCTGTTATGGTAGGTCAATGATCATTACATGTGATTAAACAACAAATGGGATCATTCACTTTCATTCATAGGCTGCCTCAGTACTTATACATTATAGTCACTTTATTGACTCTACACCTCAGATTTCTGACTGCAGTCAGCACGGCCAGCCTTAGTTGAAATAGAGTGCTGCACAGTGGATTCCATGGACCCTTCCTGCTGCATGCTGGCCCCCTGCACCTCCCTGGTGTCACTCTCCTATTTCCACCCAACCTGGCCTCACAGAATCCAAAGAGACTTTTTACTTCTTTATTTTTTTCCACCATCCTTGTAACATAGCCTACCTAGCCAAGACTTCACTGTAATAAGTATGGAGGAAGTAACAAAGTTAACTCTGGAAGCTGGGTACCACTAGTCCCCCAGAAGTCTAAGGGTTCTAGATACTCGGAGGTGCACCTTAAAGCTTTCTTTCTTTCTTGTTTATTTTTTATAACCTTTTGATGCAATGATGACCTGAACAAAAAGTCATGAATAAGGAAAAAAGTTTTGTCTATTTTTTCTTTCAAGGAAAAAGAAGTTATGTCTAAAGCTTAATGAGATAACAAAATAGTGTTTTCTAATAAAATGAGAAGATAAATGTTTACAGGGATATATAAATCATATCTGAGAATAGTGCCTTCCTCCTCCTGCAAAAAGTCAAGTTATCTTCTGTACATTCCTCAGATGACAGACTGGGAAGAAACTAAAAGCACAGATGACCACAGGCATATATTATACAGCTGAAGGTTGGGGGAAGAGCACCTGTGTACAACCACCCACATAGACACAGGGAATACATTTAGACACCAAAGAGAAAGAGTTGCAATCAAAATTTCAACCAGAGAATAAAATGCGTAGTAAGTAAATCAGAGAAATCAACTGGATTACTAATTTAAGAGCACATTGTCCTCCAGGCTTAAACAGTGTAGTGCCATTAAGACCTATCTTAAAAGCAAGGAAGCTAAGGCTTGGTCCCTGAGGAGGCTATGTAACTTAGAAAGTTTATTTAATATGACGCAGTGTTTCTTACTTACTTACTGCTGTTACAAAGCTTCCAGCAGCCGTATTTGATGCTTCTGTTAATATCAACTTTCACACACTTTCTTTTGCCATGACAATGAGCCACAAGAGGATGATTGGACTCAATGAGTCCTATAATAACCTACCACCATAGCGATACATGTCTAAGAAAACAATTGGTTAAAACTAAGAAGCTTATCCAATAGGAAAGTTACTACTGAATGCTTCACTACTGGCTGTTGACCAATTTCTAGAACTGCAGTTGGCCACTATGCTTCCAACCAGTACTAAGACTATGAATCTGCATTTGCATATGTGGTCCACCCCACATTTGTGATTGGGCATCTGAGTTTTAAATAGAATCTGCAACAGGATTCACATATGATCTGAAGAAGGCTATATCAGCCGAAAGCGCTTATCAGACCAATTTTTATTCCTGCATTTTACAGTTTTACTCAATAAATATGTGGTTTTAACAGTTGCATCGTGGTGCTGTGGTGGTCTGCCAAAGGTTTTTCTTGCAGAGAATAAAATGCTGTGAAAAGGCAATGCCACTGTGCCAGTTATCATGCTATGACACAAATCCTGCACAGACCTCTAAAGATAGACCCTTATTGTATACGATACTGATATCTGACTGTGATTGAAAGTGAAACAAATATAGTCAACTTACTACTTTTCGATACACTGCAGCTCTTCACCTACTCACCATCATTTTAATCACTGATAACTCCATGCTCATGAATTACAGCAACTTTACTGACTGTACATACCTCAGTTATCTGATTGTGTAAACAATGGCCACAGGAGACTATTCCATCTAGAGTCACAAAAATGCACACTTGTTTTGGAAAGCCAGAACAATGGCTGCTTGACCTGAAAAAATAACAACTGGCCTCAGTAATTTATTTTTACCTCTATATGCAAACACACACACACACACACACACACACACACACACACACACACACACACACACACACACACACACACACACACACACACACACACGTGACCATCAATGTCAGCCACTTGTATGACTGTGACTGTACACCAGATGTTTTACTACAATTGAATGAATCAATACACAAATAACTGCAGCACTGGACTGTATCTTCTTAGCTCATTGCTGGCAGAATGCAATGTGCAATGCACCTCCCCCCCATTTATACACTTCTTAGCTGAAGAATAAAAAATAAATCTTAACTTAATGGTGGACAAAAGAAAGTTGCTAGGGTAATATGTATTAGCAGGTTTTTTTGAAGCTTAAGTCTGAAACTCAGTTGTCTGTCATTATTTAGTGACTGCAGTCCTCAGTGATTTGCCAGTGAAAAAAAACAAACATCTTTACAAGGAACAGACCAAAAGATGAGGCAGAAAATCAGGGTCAGTTGAGAGGATTGATGCTCCCCCTTTCCCACTTGACATGCACAGTGTGACTGACAGGGATTGCTCACACACACGCACACACACACACACACACACACACACACACACACACACACACACACACACACACACACACACACACACACACACACACACACATCACATGCTGTGAAAAAAAGCTTTCAGCAAATTATCTGAATAGCATAGCCAATGTTAAAAAAAATAAACAAATAAATAAATAAATAAATATATACTTAGAAAACATGTGCTCCCTTGGTTGCACCCGATGCAATCTGAGCCAATAGAAACACCACCCTGAACAGTCCCTTTTGGAATGACGTTGTAGCTATTTTGCAGATGGCAGATAGACCTTTTTGGAATGTGTGTACTGCCACGCTGTCTTGAAAACAGCCTGGCGAGCAGAGTAAGTTGATTTCTTCTCTTTTGTTTTTTTTTTCAGTAGACGTTAGGAGGGTTTGCAACTCCATGCATCTGCAGAGTTCTGAGCTGAATAAATAGGAAAGGCATTATGTTTTTTTTTTAAAGAAAGAAATAAGATACAATTTGTTTTCTTTTTCTCTTTTCCCCATACTTCTTCTTTCCACCCTCTGGTTATTGAAAGTTATAACAAACAAAAACTCAACCCTTCACCTTAAAGGAATAACAAATATACTTTGCTTAAAACAATAAAAATGCTAAGAGTGAAAGAATATTCATTCACCCTACCAACTTCATATGCACCTTGCATTTTGAATGTTTTTTCTTTATATTTATTCTAAATAGTATAGTATTTACAAATACATATTAATACTTTAGCATACAGATTTAATTGTACAACTTTATGCACATATTGTTAGTGGCTTTCTACACACATTTCTTTAAATCTCATCCCAAGAAAAACACCTTTTTTGTCAATGACATGTGCATTGTTTGGTCCTTATCATTTTAGCTACTCTGGCATAGGTTCATAGGATCATAGGTGTGTACTAGGCTAATGGCCCTGAGGCCTTTACAAGCCTAGCCCATAGGGTTACCCTGGCATTGTGCCATCTGACCTTAGTTTCCAGTGCCTCTGTTGAGTAGAGCCACTGGAGTGATCCCCGGGGTGAATTTTCTATTTCCCATCCACTCATCAAGATTTCTCTTGAAGAGGGCCAGTGAGGTGCTCTGCTTGACATATATGGGAAGTCTATTCCATAGCATGGGCAGCCTCTGGGTTATGAACCTGTCCCTTCAGCACATTCTGTTGATTGTGGTAATGAGGTTAAGGTCTCTGGAGCGTGTGGTGCGGAGGGATGTAGCATTTCTAACAGAGCTGGGTCAGACATGGCTTTGTAAGTCAAGCAGAGATCGCCTCTAATTAGGTGATATGAGACAGATAATAGTTGGAGTTTTATGAGTCTGTCCATCTAATTTAAGTGTTTAAGGCCTATGATCCTCTTTGTGAGGTACTTTTGTGGCCTCTCCAGTTGTTGGAGGTGTCTAGTGATGTACATGTCAAATGGGGCATTGTACTCGATGATTGGCCTAATGAGGGAAGAGTAGAGGGAGACAATGACCTCTTTCTTTCTGGATGCAAAACCCTTAGTAATGAGATGTGCCACATAGAAGGACTTTCTGACCCTAGTGGCAGTGTGGTGGTCAAAAGAGAGGTTGCTGCCAGCCTGTGTTCCCAGATCTCTTATAATGCCTTTTGTGTTCAGTGGACTACCATCGATGTAATTCATGGTAACTGGGTTTTTCCCAAAGAGGATGACGACACATTTTTTGGCATTGAGTTTAAGGCCATGGTTCTGACACCAGTCATTGGTCTCCATGAGGCCTTTCGGTAGGATGTCAGCATCACTTGGGGAGTTAATAATGGCTCCCAACTTGCAATCATCTGCGAACTTTGTCAGCCAGAGTCCCTTTGTGTTGGACTGGACTTCTCAGAAGTAGATACCAAACAGAAGAGGACCCAGGACTGATCCCTGTGGGACTCCACTTGTGACTGGTCAGCAGTCTGACTTGGAGTCAGCTACTTTCACACTGGGGGTTCTATCTGTGAGCCAGTTTGCAACCCACCTAGTGATATAGGGGTTGATGCCTAGCTTAGTGGGTTTTTCTATGATTCCTAAGTGGGGAATGGTATCAAAGGCCTTGGCCAGATCAAGGTAGGCTGTATGAACCACCTTGCCTTCATCCACAACTCTGGTGACTGACACAAAGAAGTCAATCAAGTTGAGCAGGCATGATCTACCCTTCAATAAACCAAACTGTGTGGGATCCAGAGTTTGGAGATTCCCTATATCTTTGTTTATTAGGTCCACGATGATGCATTCCATAGCTTTGCATATCAGACTTGTCAGGCTAATGGAGCGATAGTTCCCAGGGTCTGTAGTCACTCCTCCTTTGTGGAGATGGATGACTTTAGCACTGCACCATTCGGTGGGGACAAAGCCTGAGGTGAGGCTGTGATTGAACAGGGCACACAGGTGAGGTGCCAGTTCACTCTGTAGTTCATGTAGAACACAGCCAGGGATATTGTCAGGTCCCATAGAAGCTGTATTCTTGGCCTTGGACAATGCTGTTTTAACGAGTGCAGTAGTAATACTGGGTGCCTGGCAATCTGCTGTTATTGTGATTGGTCCTTTTGGGGGGGAGAGGAGTAAAGTTGACACTGGATCTGCTGGCCAATACATTGGCAATATTCGTAGGCTCGGTATAGGAGGTACCATTGTGCATACACATACACACATACTTCAGTAGTCCTCTTCCCATTACTTTTATCTATCTTTTTCTTTCATCTTCACTTCCGTAGCCACTCCATTATCTGACTTGTGAAAAGTCTTCAGTCATTCTTAGATTTTTTTCAAGACTGTATATTATATCACTTACTTATTTTATGTCTTTGTTACCAAAAGTATTCTATGCTTTCCTTTGAGGAAGCCAGGTGACTTGGGGTCTGTATCATATCATCGAAGGTTCAACTCAGCAAAGCTCCATTCATCGAACCCAAAACAGCGAATGTTCACTTAAGCGAATGTTCACATCAGTGAATGCTTTACACAGGGAATGGAATTAGATGGCCAACATCAGGAAACCTGACCTTTTCCCCACTGTAGTGCAATAAAACTTCACTCATGAAACACCATCCTGAACAGGATACACAATTCTCTAACTAGTTACTTTGCATACATTAAGTTACCCCAACTCTTCACTAATTAAGGTTTTGCTGTTCTCTTCACTTATATGCCTTAACTGGCAGTAAAACAGACCTCTGATCAGACGTTAACTCCAGTACCATTTTCAAGCACTCATACCTCTCATGATCCGATGTTGTCTGTTTTCGTCCAAGTCAACCTTTGGGTTGTTGGAGCCAACTGGATCCAACCTCAGCACCTTTTTTGAAGCTTACAGATCCAGGGCTCTGACTCCTCCCCCAATCATAATTCCATCCACTCCAACTTAGTACCACAGATCAAGTTTGCCATATATATATATATATATATAGAGAGAGAGAGAGAGAGAGAGTGAGTGAGAGATACTATTATCCAAAATTATTAAAAAATATAAACAAACATACTTAAAGGTACAAGCAAAAGGCAACAGCACAAATGGCTTTTAGGAGACAGAGTCTCAGGTGAGGTCCAACTGGTTACTAGAAGCCGAAAATATTGGAATGTGAAGCAAGGAGGGACATTGAATCAGATGAAAATATGACAGCATGAATCTATTATTATGGGAAGTACATAACTTTTGCATCAGATATCTATTTTCATCTGATTCAACCTTTGGGACAGATTCCCAAGCTGTCAATTACCTGGGATGTATCAAGAATGGACATTCCTGAGGATGGTGGAGCCAAAGGAGGAATGTGATCTGGATTGTACATGCAGTTTGTAATGAGACTCAAAAGTTTGAATCATGGCACCAAATTACTGCTGCACAAATATCATCAGTTGGACTTCTGCTCATAAAGGCTGTAAGAGGTAGCTACTGCCCTTGTAGAAGAAGCTCTTGGTTTTGTATGTAGGGATAGACTTTTTTTAGCAAAGGAAAAGGCAATACACTATGGCAACCACCTTGACAGGGTAACTATAGAGACACCCTTACCCAGTGTTCCCCCTAGAAAAGGCTACAAACAGCTTATCTGACTTTTCCGAAATCTTTTGTTCTATGGAGATAGAGTCTAAATTGATGAAGAACATCTAGCATGTAAAATACATTCCCCTTTGTTAGAGAATCTTGGGAAGAACACTGGTATATCAATAGATTGATTTAGATTTGCTTTAGATGACACATTAGGGAGAAAGGATGAGTTAGTTCTTAATGTCGCTCTGTCTTTATGGAAAGCTAAGTAAGGGGGTTGGCAAGAAAGTGCTTGTAGTTCAGAAATTCTTCTAACTGAAGTGACTGTAACAAGGAAAATTGTCTTTTACGAAAGGCACTTTAAGTTCACAGAGCTATTGGTTCATGGGGGGGTGTTAAGGCTTGTAGCAAGACTGTAATATCCCAAGTGGGGGGCTGAGTCCCTTAATCAGAGGTCTTTGTAAAAAAATTCCTTTGAGGCAGTCTTTGGTAATTTTCAGAGATGTTCTGGGTGTCATTTTGTCCTACATGAAAATTAGAAATAGCAGCCATTTTTTACTTTGGTAGTAGAAAAATGGCCACCCCTAAACTTGAGCATGCCCTCCCTTTCTGCTCTTGGAAATACATTTCTACCTCAGTATTATCCTTTTGACTTCTGTATCATAAAAGGTTCTGCATAAAATCAGCAGATTTAAACACCCATCGCTGTATTATTCTCAGTATCACTAAGTTACTACCATACTTTTCTTCAGCTATGATATTCAGACTCTTGTACGCTGACTTAACTCCTCTGCTTGTTGCTACGTTTCACTATTAATAAACAGAGCATTCACATATCTGTCTCAGTCACCCTTAAAAGGTCACATTTCATATTTTTTTACAACTGAAAGTACGTTCTTCATTTCTGTGCTTACAGTTTGGAATCCTCTCTTTAATGATTAAAGAATGCGAACCCGCCCTTGAAACTCAGCTCTGCTTACCCACCTTACTAACTCAGTTTAGTGCGAATGGTTTGTCAATCACTACCACTACATTTGCTTCTTTTAACCCATACTCTAATATCATTTAATTTTAATGTCATAAAGCTTACCTTATCTTGACTCTATCAGCCTCATGCATTCACTTAGTCTGAAATTCTTCCTTCAAATTCTTTCTGAATGCACTGTTTTGTAAATGCTAAATATTGTTCTGTAAATATTGTTGGCCCTAACATGACTATGGGTCCTTGGAACAACCTACTTTGCTAAATAAATACACAAATAAATAGCTAACTAAATAAAACAAATTATTTGCGTCTCGATAATTTGTCTTCAGAATTTCACAGCACTGTCTTTTGTGCTTGTTTTCCTTCACTCCTTCAGTCAGGTATGGCTATATCTCACATTACATTTTTAAGGCAATTTTTATTTTATTTATTACTGCACGTTATAGAAGACCATGGAAAGCATAGCCATAGCTTTACATTGCAAAAGTAACAACCAGTCATCAGACACAGCATTTATAGTGATCGGTAAGGGGAAGATGATCAAGTACAAAATCTGGTGGATGTCGGCAATACTAAGGCATCGCAACAGATAAAGTGATGGCATCACAATTAGTCATAAAACTTGACAGACCGAAGAAGCAGCTTTCACATTATCCCATTGTATGCTTTTTTGTGTGTTGTCATATATGCTAAGGTTTAATCACAATGTGTCTCCATTTTAAAGAATATAGCTAGAAACAACATTAAGTATATCATCTTTTCTGATTCCACTTTATTATCTATCTTGTTTATAATCAAATCACTTTGGTGGAATATCAGCATTAATAAGCTCTATAATAAAAGGAAAAAAATCTACTTATGGCCTACAATAAATCAAAATAGTCTCATATTAATTAAACATTATTAAAGAGGTCAGCAAAAAATTAAAAGTTTCTATAAGGAAGCTCAAAGTGGAATGTAAATTAAAATTATCTTTCAAAGCTGAAGACAATCATAAAAATATTTTATTAACTAAATCAGACAATTTAGAAGTAACATACAATGCTTTGAACTAATTCATTGTGGTATGCTACCTGGCAGTGTGATCATTTGCATTACCCACTCCAAGCCTAGAGTTATTGCTAGTATACTCCCAGATACATTTAGTGTCAACTTCGGAAACAGTAACTGAAGTTCCACAAGTTCTCAAGCCCCCCCCCCCCCCCCCAAGATTATTATGGAACATGTCTTCACCACATTTCTGAAGCTAAAGTTACCACCTCTATAGGCCCTGACAATATACCTTGCTGCTTAATCAACAGCAATAAATGCACCCTCTATGAACCCCCTCCTAAACCTGATCCTCCTAAGTATAGCTAGAGGGTATGTTCCCTATGCATGGAAAATTGCTATTGTTACACTAGTCAGTAAAAGGGACCCCACCTCAGAGCTCAGGATCTCTGGACCCATTAGCCCAACAATCCTAATTTGCAGTTGTACTATATATTGTCCCTTTAAGTATGTATCTATCCAAGTACATCATGTATCTGGAAAGACCCTACAGGTTCCCGACTAAAAAGATCACTAAACTAAAGACCCTCAACTACCAAGACAGGATTACTTTGTCAGTATCTCTACATGATGTTGCTTATATACGCTTACCTTGCAATTTATGTTTAACATTTCATGCTGTTCATGACTCAGCCCTTCTTGCCTTTTTACACCTCCACAAAACAAATAGCTTTATAGACACTCAAACTAAAGACTTGAATCTTCATCAACAAATCAGTAAGTCATGTAAATGCATTACTCAGTGTTTGCCCCATCTCTGAACAATCTTCCATTTCATAAAATACAGAGTGATGCCTTTACTTCCTTTAAGGCAGACCTTTACAAATGGATAAACACCCATAAATTGTCCTGGGCTTTAGTTGTTTTGTCCTTCTGGAGGCAGGAGATGTATTGGCAAGGTAATTATGGTCTACAGACTGACACTGTCTAGTTACATCTATGAATATATGAGTCTATGAGTTCAAAACTGCTATTGTTCTTTCTGCTGCAGGTGAGGATTTATTTGGTTCTAGTAATCTCTAGGGCAGAAACATCTGACCAAAAACTTGCTTTATCAAATTAAAAAAAATATCTCTTAAAAAAAAAACCCATATCAGCTGTGATGTAGGTATCAACACTCTAAAAAGTGCTTTCAAAAGATGGAGGAGTTTTCACCACCTTCACTTGTGATATGTGAAGCAGATACTGGGTAGTAATTATGTATGCTGCTGAGGAATTAGTTATAGAAATCCCACTTAAGTGAAAAGGGCTAACCTGGTCACATGTTGTTTGACTTGGGAGTTGTTTGTTAATTTGAGGGGGGGGACAGGGAGCAAAGCCTTGTGCATGATGATTGTGGTGGGGCTTTCCCCCACCTAATATATAAGATTATAATCGAGTATCCGACCATAAATAAAGTTGTGTTCAAGGATTAGATGCCATGAAATTCACCTTCAGAGTAGGGTGAAGCAAAGCTTGATAAGTGAATCTTGACATCCATTTTGAAAACATAATAATGTAGCTATGATTGCAGAGGCCTGATCATAATTCTTTGTAGTGCAAGGAACTTTACCTGCTCCATATGGAACTTTAACTACTCCGTATGGAACTTTACTTGCCCATTTACACAAAGATACACAGTACAGCTTTGAAATCTGTAACACACTTAGAGTTGTCAAATATTTATTTGTAGTACATGGAGCTTAAAAAAATGAAGAAAAAATGCATGATCTCAAAGTTAAAAATGCAAGAAAAACAGAAAAGGCCATAATAAACTGTGCTGCCAAACACTAGAGCCATGGCACTACTCTAGTCTGAAATGTACTTATGCTTAGTCTGAGATAAGAAAATAACATCTTTGTCGGAATTGTCCTTAAGAATGTTGTATTTTTCCTGATTTCAGAGAGCAGCTCTGAAACTGCATATGCTACATAAATATTTTTTTTTCCATTTTATAGCTCATTTTCAATTAAGTGCGTTTATGCTTAAGCAATCAGTCAATTTCATAGCTTGCAACTACTATCATTGTCATTTTCTTGTTACTTTTTACTATGGGAATTGTGACAGCAATACTATTTTCTTTGACAGGGACTATATTTGAAGGTATATTTCTAGCTTAATATGACATCTTAGTGCTGAGGATCCAAAAAGAACTGGAGAGCATGAGAAGGGCGCACTGCTTTATGCCAAATATAGGCATGAATGGCACTGATCTAGAGATCACTCTTAAAAGAGGAAAACTGATGTAAAAATCTGAAACCAGGTTTTGATGTGACAACTGATAGTTCTATATCTACAAGACATATTTCTAAAGATCCATTGTTGAAGAGAATATTTTTCATAATTTAATGTCAACTAGAGATATGCACCATTTCCTATGTGGCAGAAAGAAGGGTTTGAAATGTAGTGCAGGGCATGTAAATCCTAGGAAGAAATTTAACAAAGAAATGTTTATTCATGCAGGAAAGTCACTGTCTTTTTTTCTATGTAAAGCATACACTATGTCTAACTTGTTTTTATGATTTTAGTGCCCAGTGAGGAAGTGACAGACTTTTGAGCTGAAAATTCAAGATCAAATGCTGTTGTACAAATCAAGGACAGCAGGAGGGCTGGTCTTCTGCTGTGGACTTTGTATTGGTTTTTTTGGATTTTACAGTTACAAGAGCAAAGAACTACCCATGCAGGGAAACCGCACTATTTATCACTATAACTCAGGTAGGCATTTAATGTTCAATTCCTCTGTGTAGAAATTCTTCAAGAGTCAGAATTTTTTATAACATCATGAAAAAGTTGCTTTCCCAAAAATTAGCTATTGCAGATTATATTGTTACATTTTAAGTGCTGGAGAAAAACGCATTCTACTTTGAACCATAGCATTAAATTTCTGATAACACATTTGATATAGATGAAACATAAAGAGTGAAGTCGATCAGATGTGACTTTCCTTGTAGTTTGGTATCCCATTTCCCTGTTCTTCAGAGACCATCTGTGTTAAACAAGACTTTTGCCCGCAAACAATTTAGCCCCTCTTATATTCTTCATATAGGTTTTTTGTAACCTCAAAGTCCATTATATGGCAGCAGATTTTATATCACAAGCAGACATGCAAACTGCTGCATATATGGTCAGTTTATACTAATTAATCAAGCAGTATGTCATTTAGGAAATGGAAGAAAAGCAGTGAACCTAGAGAAAACCTAGGCTACAACACAGACTCCACATGGGCAGTAACCAAACACTAGGAGAGAGCCGCAGCCCCTGGAGGAAGACTAGCCACTGTACTACTTTGCCACCCAGATGTTACTATTGCTACTATTTATTATTGATAGCATCGGTGTTATTGAAAATGTAAGAAAGGAATTGATAGAGGGATGCCTGCTGCTTATGTAATTAAATATTTAGTTCTTTTTCATGCTGGGGCAGTAATAAACTTATATACCAATATACTACCGATGGTAAATTCATCCAAGCCTAGTTAAGTTTATTGACTGAAATGGAGGAACTATACTAGTAGTTAAGTGTAATTTTGTTTGTTTGTTTGTCTGTTTTTTTAAATTTATTTATTTATTTTTTTTTTAGTTTTGGAGAGCACCATAGCCGATGAACTCTATCACAAGGTTCGAATACTATGCTGGGTCATGACAGGGCCATCTAACTTGGAAACGAAAGCCAAGCATGTGAAAGCAACTTGGGCCAGGCACTGTAACAATGTACTCTTCATGAGTTCTGTCACTGATGAAAACTTTCCTACTATAGGATTAGATGCTAAAGAAGGTAGAGACCAGCTGTACTGGAAAACCATCCGTGCCTTCCAGTATATTCACGAGCACCACTTTAGTGATTATGACTGGTTCTTGAAGGCTGATGATGACACTTATGTTGTCATGCAAAACTTGAGATGGCTTCTCTCCAACTACACTCCCAGCAAACCTATTTATTTTGGTAAACGATTTAGACCATTTGTCAGCCAGGGGTACATGAGCGGTGGAGCAGGCTATGTTCTAAGCAGGGAAGCCCTGCAGCGCTTCATTGATGGATTTGCTAACAACACATGTACCCACACAAGTGCTGTTGAAGACTTGGCTCTAGGACAGTGCATGGAAAAGATGGGAGTCGAGGCAGGAGATTCACGGGATACTAAGAAGAGAGAGATGTTTCATCCTTTTCCTCCATCCTATCACCTCATTAAAGCAGACGTGGATGACATTTATAAGAGTTATTGTTATTATCCTGTTGTACTGGTAAGATTTCTACTTTTACATGTTGTTTTTTACGGACTTGAGATACAGATTTCTAATTTATCTTAGCTTCTAATTGAATTTATGTATTGTCTTCAAGCTACCAAGTATAAGCATATGTTATGCTGACTTAACTCATCTCTTCTTTTTTCTCTTTAACCATAGCCTGCTTTTGACTATGTCTCCTTTTCTCTCATTACTTTCCTTCATGTGTGTCCATGACAGCTGCACAGTGGAAAACTTATTTTTTATTTAAGCAGGAATAATTCAGCAGCCACTATTACAAATAAATATTCTTACCTTTGTTATCATTTTCATTGGTCAAAATTTGTAGGCAGTGGCCATTGTCCCAGCTGAAGCCTTCACTGGTGAAATGTTATCTGCCACTAATGCCAGTCTCATGCTTAATTGCCCCAGACATGTGCAAGCTCATTTTCTTCAGTTCTTCATACCCCTCAGGGACAGCTTGATGAAATTCTTTCAGCAAATGCCTTCTGAGATAATTTCTGGGAATACATCATATTTCCTGTGTTATAATGCTCATTATGTTACAGAGCTTTAAATCATTTTCATTTTAGTATGTGTGGTAGTTCCAGCAGTTATTTATAACTTATTCAATTTTTATTTTTGTTTTCCTATTAGAATATATCAGATCTGACAGTGAAGAAGTCCACCTAAGTAACAATAAGACTGATGCCCCCATACCATAGCTACTTCCATGCTGAAACACCACCCTTTATCCCACTGTATACTGTACCTTGCTTCTTCTCTTGAGTTCTTTTCTGCCACAAAACCTCTCAAGAAGAGGCATTGGCATTTTGGGTATTATCAAGTATTGTGGGTAAACTTCTTATGGCTGCAAGTAAATTTCTTTATTACTTTCTTTTTGCCTGCTATGCTACATTAATTCTTTGTAATTTTGGTGAATTGTAGTTAATTTTTCTCATGTCAGAACAAAAGTTATCAATATGATATCCGTTGTCGCTATTTCTGACAGTACAGGCAAATACCACTTGCCAAAAAGCACAATAAATGCCTTTACTGCTTGGGATCAGAACACAATATAGCATCTCACCTTGATGGCATAAAATTCACTACAATTGTATAACTGATGCAAAATAGAGGGGTGATTCACTGAACTGGCATCCTTTCTTGAGCTTCAGCTTAAAAAGGTGCCAGTAAACTAGTTGTCTTCTTGGTGAAAGCACTTGCTGGACATCTTAAAGTTGCCACTAATATTGCATAGGAGAATCCAGATACAGTGACCCCAGTCTCAAAGCAGATCAACCAGGTATTCCATCCTTTAAGGCAGTATTCAGCTTTGACAGGGCTATCAGAGCTTGCCACAATGCTCTCCACTGTGGCTGTGAGAAAAACAATTAGTTTTCACAGACTGACTGCCCTTCCCTCAGAAAGGGAACTATAAAGGGCTATAAACATATTTGGAAAGCATGTGTATTCATATTTTGCCTCATCCTGTAGAGTGCCGAAGGGAGAAATGAAAAGTCAGCAAGCAAAGGAGAGTAGTAATGCTGAAATTGAATTCATCGTCAAGTCTTGGTGAGTATCTTCACGAAGTGGACCCTGTTTTCTACAAAATCTCACCATGGTGACACTGATATATAGACTGTATTTTACATAACATATATCATGGACAGACGTAGGTCAAAAATGAAAAAAGTTAGCTGGGCGGACAAGACCCTGGATAAAAAAGTGCCCAATCCTGGTAGGTGCACTGGTGCTAGGATTGAAAAAAATGACAGTGTAGAATTCTCAAAATATGGAAACATTCTTACAATGGGGCTAGACCAGGCCCAGGGGGAGGATGGACCCCTGTTGTAGAAGGAAGTAGCAGTCCACAAAAATCACAAAAACGTATAGGCCAAAGAAGAGCCATAAAAACAATAGAGTGGACTACTGAGGATAAAAAAAGAAATGCTGAATTGTTACTATTAGGCAAAAAGCCTAGAATTTGCAGACACAAGATATACAAAAAGATTAAGAGATAAATTAGAGGAAAGAAAAATACCTCAGCAAAAAAAACTGTCAGAAGCTTCAGATAAAAAATTGTGGTCATTAATACAACAGAATTTTGAGAAACAATATATAGACCAAGAAACTTTGATCTGTTTGGAAAAAGAAGCATCTGAGGAAGTGTGAAAATATAAATAACAAAACCTATTTTTGAAAAGTATAAAAAAGAAATATGGACATGGGAAAGAAAGAGAGATTTGATATGGTGCAATATTTATGCAAAGGCAAAAGCCAGTTTAATCAATATAAAAAAGACAGCCCCAAATATATTCAAAGAGAAATACAGCATCCAGACATGGAAATTTTCACAATAAAAAAAATAACATCACAAAGCGAGAATGTAGAAAAGCAGATTAGTAAGGGAGAATTAAAAAAAAATAGAAGTTGAAGTTATGGAGGGCCTACGAAGTGAAGGATTTGATGTAGAAGGTCTAACACAGGTTTCTTCACAGCATGATGGAATGAGTCTCCAAGGTAAGGAGAAACAGGAAGATCATGAGATGTTTGAAAAAGAAATATAGACATGGGAAAGAAAAGGAGAGTTAATATGGTGTAATATCTATGCAAAGGAGAAAGCAAAACTAATCAATACAAAAAGAGCAGCACCAAAGATATTTGAAGAGATGTACAGGCAAAGGAGTCTGGACATGGAAAACTTTACAACACAAAAAAATAAGAAGACAAAGAGGAAAAGTAGAAAAGGAGATCAGTAATGGAGGAGATAAAGAAATGGAAACGGAGGTTATGGAGCACCTCCAAAGTGAATAATTCAGTGTAGAAAATCTAATAAAGAAAGCACCACAAAAGGCTAGAGCAATGGAATGCCAAATTAAGTGGAAACCAGCAGAACAGGAAGCAATTGGTCAGGTGCCATATAAAGATATTTTGGTGCCTTCCACAGGAAACGAGTATAAACATTCATGTGAAGCTGGACAGCAAGGTAAGAAACCAGAAACTGTGGAAATCTGACAAAGTTAATGTTGAGGAGTGATAGGCAGGTGAGTTCTCATATGGCAGAGCAATGGATGGCACAGGATGAAATTGAAGAGAATGTGCCACAGGAAGATTCAATAGAACTTTCTATAGAATGCCCACAGTAAATGGAAAACAAAAAATCTGCCCTCAGTTTAGAAGAAAATGAGCTAAGAGAAGAGTTGCTTGACTTAATAGAGATAGACATATTAAGATCAATGAAAGACATTGACTGCATAAGTTCAATAAAACCCAAAAAGTCAAGATGTTTGATAAAACAAATTAACACAATAACAAAAAAAAAACACAGAAGAAGCACCAGGAGAACAATACAAATGTGGTTATTAGCATAGTTAGACTTTAATATTCACTATTTGTCAGACATGCAATCAGAAATAAACTTCCCAGTAACAATTACACATTATTAAATAATACAATCAATATGAACAAAACAATTGACACTTTGCATCAATTAAAACAGCTTAAATTAACACATTGAGTTCTAAAAGTGCTATTAACTTCCCAAAAATTTCTTATAAGGGAATTAAAAATAAACTTAAAAAAATACCAATAGTAACTTTCCTGTTCTTTAAAAAACACTTAATGCTAACAGTGTCATTTAAACCAGGTGAAATGTAAGAAGCAAGTTTAAATTGCCATTCAACTTCTCTCTGTTTTACAAAATTCCTGTAATTACCTCCCCTTAAATCCGGTCTAACAACCTCTACTATAGAGAAAGTGATTTTTTTCCAGTTTACACACAAACTTGAGTGTTTGTACAGAGCGTTGTTCACATGTTTTGTTTTTATAGCATACTGATGCTCCTGTAGTCTCTTTCTCAAACTCCTAGTACACATTTTGACATAAAAAGCTGGACAAGTGGAGCACAGGGCAACATATACTATACCAGTGGAACCACAATCCAACCTACCAGGAACTGGAACAGTGCAATCTAAATGTTACCAAAAAACAAAAGAACCTTCATGAATAACTCTCCATGCTGTACAACCTAAACATTTCACCATACCCCCATTGCCCAAAAAAATAAGATTTCATCCCCTGCCTGTTGCTTTCCAACATTTGCTTGATACTATAATTTTTCTTATACACAAAAGAGGGGCTATCCCCCAGAACATTAGCAATGCCTCCATTTCCTGAAATAACCTTCCAATTTTCACAAATAATTGTATGTATGATATTGTTGTCAATGCTCATATCTAAACAAAACCTGGGTCCATCATCTTTCCCCTCCTTCTTATCCCTAACACCACCAGAATAGGTTTCTTAGAGAAGCCCTATGTTAACATCGGAGGGAAATCAACATCTCTTCTAGAGATAATTTGCTGAGCTATATTGTTTAATAAGTCCCCAGGGTATCCTCTTTCCAGAAATAACCTCTTAATAAATTCTACTTCATTAAGAAAAACTTGGTCCTCGACTGTCATACATGATGCTCTAATGAACTGGTCCCGCAGGATATTCTTTTTCATAAAATTGGGGTGACTACTTTTGAAATGAACATAACTGTTGCACAAAGTGCTTTTACAATGAATACTACTCAAAAAAGTACTAGTATGTATGTCCCATTGGATTTCCACATTCAAAAAAGACACTTTAAGACCACACTCACCCACTACAAACTTTAAAAACCCACTATGACTTAATGAATCTACGAATTTTAGAACATCAACATTTTCCTCCTTTGCTATAAATACTTCTTATGTAGTAAGACTTATGTAGTAAGACTTATAATTCTTATGTAGTAAGACTCTTACAGTATGTACCAGACTGGGATTGTAAGTAGAAGGCTTAGATAAAATATTTTTATGTCCAACATCACATAAAATGTATTCCAGATTTAATTTGCGAGAATATAATTTCAGCTCAACTAAAGACTTCGTAATGTTGGCTCTTCTACTAGGCTGAAAATTCAGCCCCCGTTGTAAGACCGTCACATGTTCTTCAGTTAATTCAATGTTTGAAAGATTGTAAACTGAAATACTAGAACTTACAGGGTAACAGGAGTTGGCTACTTGCGAGACCTGCTCCGTCCCCTGCTCCGAGTCTGGTACCCATTGTTCCTGCTGTGGTTCATGTTGCCTGGATGGTTGAAACCTTCCTGTAAAAAAGATTTGTTGTCATTGTTAGAATTATTGGCACTACTGACAGTCCTCACAATGGAAAAATACTCGTCGTCTGATGCAAAATGTCTCCATTAGAAGCAGAATCCATGACTGAACTGTCGGCCTTCCTTCTCACTGACTGTTGAATGACAACACTTCCTCCTGATGTCAATGGAGGAAAAGAAGAAGGATGCTTCACACTCACCAAAGGATTTATAAAAATCAGTGCATACTAAGTTTATATATTCCCCGTTCCGAAGGAGGGATGGGCCTCCTTGAAATTGATTACTTGTACTGATCTGCAATCGTGGGGCTCCACACATATCTGCTGACTTCACAAGACCCAAATGTAGTGAAAATCTTGAAACATGAGGAGAATAAACCTAAGATCACTTCCGTGCTTAGGGTAGCAGAAGTATATCAGCATCAAGCAGGAATGGAAATCAAACCACAAGTGGATAAAAACCAGGCAACAACTGAATGTGCCAAAAAACAAAAGAAAGAATATAAGGTAAAGGACCAGATGAGAAGGCAAGAAATATGGAACATGCATAAATATAGTTGCAAGTATAGAAAAATTCTGGAAGAACCTCATGTTGATCAGGAATGAAAGCAGGAATGGTTAAGGAGAGGCAAATTCAAACCAAGAGATAAAAGGTTAATATTGGTGGCACAAGATAGTGGGCTACATACATGTTGGTTTACAAAGTCCATTGAACATGTGGGAGAAACAGACAAATGTAGGTTTTGTAAAACAGAATTAGAAAAAGTTAAACACCTCATTGTTGGTTGTGACATACTAATGGCAAAAGGACTATATACTGAAAGGCATAATAATGTGGCAAGACTGTTGCACTGGGGATTGTGCAAACATTATGGTACTGAAGTGTCTGGAAAACACTGGAAAAATGAGCCACAAAGCATCATAGAAAATGATGGTTTACATCACATGGGATCATCCATTACCAACAGTTCCAAAGATAGATGCTAGAAAACTGGATACAGTGGTCCAAGAAAAGGAGGAAAGAAGACAAAAGTAGCACTGATGATTGAAGTTGCCATACTCAGTGACTACAGTGTCCTGTGTACAGAGAGACACAAAGTCATAAAATATCAGGATTTGCAAGCAGAAATGAGAGCAATGTGGAAGAAAGACACCCAGAAATAGGAGCAATGGGTCTTATAAAAAAGAGTCTACAATCCTATTTAGATATGTTACCAATACATGTAACCCTGTACAAATTGCAGAAGAAGTCATTACTGGGCACATTGCGGGTGCTGTGAAGAACACTTTTAGCTGACATCAAAGAGTGAAACAATACTAATTTCATGAACTTTATTCATACTTTGACTTAGGAATGGGGGTCCATTTCTGTCATGGTATTAGAAACCCAAAAGATTTGGAGAAATTAAAATAGGGCGCTTAACTATATATCCCACATTCTGTACTTTCCGTAGAATCTGTGAGATCAGCAGTAGAGGGTATTGGATGGATTGCCCGCATATCCACTGAAGAATCTGCTAAGGCCCAGGATTTACCTATAACTAACTCAAGTAATGTCATAGTCCACATAGCTTATAACACCACTGAGGAGGCTGCAAGAACAGAAGGAACTGGCATTGCTATATACCAACATGTCAGGCTGCATCTTACTATGTTCACTGAGGACAACAGTATGACCTTCACTGACTTTTAAAGGTTCCTTTTTGCCTGAACCTAAGACTGATGAACATTTGTAGGACGTGAAATAAAACTGTAAGACCTTCATGACTGATAGCATATATTTTTATCTTTTTCAAGATTAGTTTGCCAGAATGCAGAAAGGTCAGCATTGACCTGATTTATGGTGCAAGCTGCAGCTGTGACAAGACAGGACTGGTCACCAGCACTCTTCTCCTGCTACATCCTAGATCTCTGTCATTTTCAAGGAGTGTATGTCCTTCATCAAAGCATATTACAGCATTCCTGATGCCTTTCCCAAATGCCTCACTTCATAGGTGGTCTTAGAACATTCTCTGCTCTCTTCCTAGCTCGGTGGTAAATTACTAAGGAGTTGTGCATCAGGAAGATAGCAATTCAAGGATATTAGCATCTCATTTCTCCTTTTCTAACTTTTTCTGATATTATACTTGTTTGCAAATCCCATCTTATCAAATACATCAGGCAATTAAGGATGTGCAGAAGCTCTTCAAAAAAGAGGCATCCAAGAGGATGCTACAGACTAGTAAAGACTCAAGTACTTTTCAAGATTTATAGTGCAAATCAAAGTCAGGGTTGCCCAGGCCAGTTCCAGTTATAAGCATCCTCAGTCTCATCATTTCAGAAAAGCCATTTCACATAGATTCATTAATTCATGGTTAGTACCAGGTTAGTTGCCCTTGTTGGCCATTTTAAACGAAGCCAGTTTCCCTTTCTTTGCTCAAAATAACATATCCGATGTTGTGATAGATTGACCTTATCCATCCCAGGGTTAGTAATTATATATTATCCCTAATGAAAATAACTAGGATCATACCATAGATAGTTTGAAGGGACCCATGTGATCACCAATCAGTTATTCCTCCATTGTGGGTCTAATACAAGTGTTACACATGCTAGTAGCATGTGACATGCTTGCTGCCACTTGTTCTAAAAGGCAAGTGTCCTAACCTCCAGTGGTGTGATCTAATTTAACTACTTAGCCCTCTCAATATTCTACCTCTTAAACTCTATAGTGCTACCAGAGTCCTAACTCCTACCCAGTCTGTAACCAAAGTCTATGCTCCCTAACCCTAAGACTTCACACCCCCTTCTAACCCTAAAGCCTCTGATTGCTCTCTAAACCTACAACTCCAATCCCCTCCCTAAACCTAATGTCCCAGATTGCTCCCTAACCCTATAATTCTCCTCAGACTCCCTAAACCTAAATCCCATTCACGATCCCTGCCTGAAACCCTAATTTACACTTTCACCCCCTCCCACTCCCTCTCCATCCCTGCCATGTGCAGCTTACTCAAACTTGAATATGAATTCAGGTAAAGTACAGCAGCCCCTCTCTCTACTTACAAATAGTACACCTTGCCAAACACATATTTGAGTTCGAGCATGAATGGCAAGCCATGTGCACTACAAGTAGTAGAGTCCCTCCTTCACTTATAAAGTCTTCACTGGATGTGTTGTTTTGATCTTTGGTACACCTCCTTGCATGTCAGAATAGCTAATCATTCTTAAAGTTTCCTTCCATTTCAAAAATAAGTCAATCATTATCAGTGTTGGACTCTTCCCTCCTGCCTCACCTTGTCCCATGGAGTATTTATAAGCTGTATGCCTGCAGTTGCAGAACTCTAAAGTAGTTCCATCTTTTGATGAGTGGCTTCTGGGTATGTTATTAGCAGACAGTGTCATCTGGCAGGGTGTGTTACTGCTTAAGCTGTTCCACTGCTAAGGAGGGAGTGACAGCCAGTTTTCCAAAGTCCTAACTATGATCATGTCAGATGGTGCTTTCATAGCTTGTGCCATGGATATAGTACATTAACTTGTCTTAGAAAAGTTGCCTAAGGCAGCATTGTATCCTTTGGTACTTAATCTCATGGTAGGAAGTATATCTGTATACCCACACACCTGGATCCACACGATCCATTCTCTCGACATTGTAAGTTCAGTGATCCACCATATGGACTTCACTATAGTCCCATTAGGTTGTCCTAGACTTACAAGTCCCATCTCAGCTAATATGCTAATCCCAGAAATATTTTTACAGGTTACTGTTTTACCACAGGTAGTTCGTGTGTATGTATCTGCTCTTCGGGGGAAGCACTTTAAAGAGGAAGCTGGTTCAATGAACATGGAATCTTCAACAGTTTCACCTTCATGTCAATGTTTTGGAAGTGAGACCTTTAAGGACTCGCTTTTAATAGAAGCACAGTTCTTTTAGTTGAAAATCTTGGCCACAATGCTGTACATCAACAAATAAGGAAGACACACTCCTATCCCTTGTGCAGGGAGGCTGTGAGAGACTGGTCATGGAACATTCAGCAAGATTGTTGCTAATAGTCATGCATACCCCAAAAATCTACTTGCTTCACTACCTGGTTGAATTCATACAAACTAATGCCTCACCAATGGTCACCAAGTCCATATACAGTGAAAGCAATATTCTGCAACTGGGACAAACCAAGTTGCCATTAGATCACATCTCCAGCCAGAATTAAATGACATCATTAAATGACATCATTATTTTCCCTCCTACTTGCTCAAGGTCCAAACTCAAAAGACCTTGGTTAATGTATGACCTCCAATTCCTTCCTTATGCTTTCCTCCTTTGCTTTAATGATGAAAGCCACCCAGAAGGTAAATCAATCTGCAAGGTCAAACTGATTCAAATTGCCCCTTTTGACAAAGGGAATCAAGGTTTCTTCTCCTTCAGCTTTAGCAACTCACTCCCCATGGCTTCCTCACAGAAAAACTGTGTTGACTCACTGATATGAATGCCCACATTTGGACCTCCATGTACTCAGGTTGAAGGCATGGTTTGGCTTCTTGTTTCCATTGATATGTAGGTCATGTTGACTTTCCAGCAGAACTGCATCCATTATTTCATCTTCTCAAAAATATTCCTTGCAAAAGACATATCAGAATGAGTGTAAATGCACTTCTTGGTGACAGACAATCATAACTTAGAGCCCTTTTAGCTGTATTTCCCCAGAATTTGCAGTACCTCACTGAGATATTTGACTTGAATATCAGCCGTTCTTCACACAAAAAAATTACTTAACTGCAATTTCCAGTTTTCACTTGGATTAGAACTAAGTGTGTCTTTGGCCACTATTAAGGCATTTTAACTGTTTTTGAGAGTTACGTCTTTCTCTGCTTTGATGGTTAGTATCCCCATGAGACATTTAATTTAATTTACATTAACATTTAATTTATCATAGAGAAACTTACTATTCCCCATTTCAGCCTTCTGTTTCTACACAGCTGTAATTACAACATGGAAAGCTTTATTCTGGTGGCTGTCATACCTGCTAGAATTATAGGGTCTAACAGTGCAACCATTTTATTTTACCTTGCAGAAGGGTATAGATTTGCTAAAAGTGCACCTTAACTTTATGTCTACGTTGACAACAATGTCCAGCTAGAATCAGTCTATCTGTGTCTCATTTCAAATCATTGAGCTCTAGCTCAGAGAGATCCAGTTGGCAATGATCCCAATATTTACTGAACAAGATGAAAAACAGGGTGAGATCAGAACATCAACTGCTGAGCTTAGAGTTAGGGGTTAGTATAATGATTAAGGTATTTACCTCACTGTCACAAGGTACAGAGTCTGATTCGTACTTTTGAAGGGGAAATTGACTAGGCTTAAAATGGTCCAGAAGAATGGTCCAGAAGAACAGCTAGACTAGTACTTAATAGGACAAGAAATCTCAACTGTTTTGCGCTATACTATCTCAGACAGAGAACAGTCCTAAATCTATAAACAGGACTGTTCCTCTCCATCTATGATATTGCTATTCCATGGTCAATTACTGGTGTGCTCATTGAGAGAAAATCACTTACCTACCTCTCAAGCTGTTGCTCAACAAAATGAGCGGTTTCCACCTATCAGTTTGCCAGCATGTTACCCTACTTACACAACTCATGGAGAGTTGATGTTACAGTATATCAATGTCTGCAGATAACCTAAGTAGTATGTTGCTAGAACTTAGGATACACCTAAGGATAACTAGCTTTTTGTATCTTTAAATGGCATCTATGCCATGATATTGGTCAGCCTTGAATACCCCCACAAATCATTTTAAGCCAGATATTATTTCCAAGTTGAGGTCTTCCTCTAAGAACATAATTAAAAATGTGTGCTCCAAAAGGGATATTCACTAGGAATATTCACTAGGGACTTTCCTGTTATTACTGCAAATAGACCTTTTTGTTACAAGATTTATAGGTTTTGAGCCCTTACCCTAATTGCAGATCTGTACGTAGAGGTCACCCTATACTAACAACCTTCCCTCTAGCTCACAGCCATGCTCAGCTATGACTGCTTTTGTTGATTTGAATCCTTAGATTTTTTTGTGACTTTTAGAGCCTTTACTTAGTTCATATCTGTAGAGACTCAGCAGAGATCGGGTCCCTGTCAAATGATAGAAAGCTCATTTGATAGAAACTCATTTCACTGACACCATAAGATAGAAATCAAAAGAAAAACGAGTTGAATGATAGGAGAAAGCTGAAATAAGCAAATACGAATAACGTAATGCTAAAGCAACTAAAAACTTTAATATGGTAAGCACTTTCAGTGGTAAAAATATTCCACCTTCTTCAGACCCAGAACAACATAAAACTGTTGCTTATATAGCTTGTAGTTAATTATCAATTAGTCAATCTTACTTCTTACTTACTTATGCCCGTCACCCTTGACAGGGTATGGGCCACCAACTACAGCTCTCCACCGAATCTTGTCCTGGGCCAACTGTTCTATTTGGTTCCATGTGTAGCCTCTAAGCTTAGCATCTGCCTCAAAGTCTCGCCTCCAGGTGTTTTGTGGGTGGCCTCTTCCTCTCTTCCCCTGAGGATTCCAGCGCAATGCCTGTCTTGTAATATTGTTTGCAGGTTTGCAAAGAGTATGCCCGATCCATCTCCACCTCCTCCTCTTAACTTCTTCCCCAATCGAAAGTTGGTTGGTCCTTTCCAAAAGGGTGGCGTTGCTAATAGTGTCTGGCCATCGAATCCATAGAATCTTCCTGAGACAGCTATTCGTAAATGTCTGAAGTTTTTTAGTGGTGGTCTTGTTTAACCCCCAGGTCTCTGCCCCATACAGCAGTACTGACTTCACGTTAGAGTTAAACAGCCTTATCTTGTTGATCAAGGATAGTTCTCTTGTTTTCCAGACCCTATTTAACTGTATGAAGGCTGCTCTTGCTTTTCCTATCCTTGCCCTGACATCAGCTTCTGAACCACCCTGCTTGTCAATTATGCTACCAAGGTAGGTAAAGGACTGCACTTCCTCCAGTGGCTTCCCTTGCAGAGTGATAGGGTTAGTATTTGTGAAGTTTAATTTAAGGATCTTTGTCTTCAGATTGTTAATGTTAAGACCCACCTCTAGTGCTGTAACTGCCACCAAATTTGTCTTGTTTTGCATTTGCTGCTGGCTGTGAGAGATGAAGGCGAGATCATCAGCATAGTCCAGATCTTCCAGCTGACTCCATAGGGTCCATTGGATCCCATTTTTCTGTCCTGCAGTAGATTTCTTCATAATCCAATCGATAACTAACAGGACGAGGAATGGTGACAGTAAGCATCCTTGCCTGACCCCAGTTTTTACTTGAAAGCTTTCAGAGAGCTGCCCTCCATGTATAACCCTGCATGATAGACCATTGTATGAGTTCTTTATCAAATTTACTATTTTCATTGGTATACCATAGTGCTTCAGAAGGCTCCACAGTGTCTCTCTGTCCACACTATCAAACGCCTTTTCAAAGTCAACAAAGTTGATATACAATGGTGAGTTCCATTCAACCGACTGTTCCACAATTATTCTGAGCGTTGCAATTTGATCAGTACACGATCTATTTTTGCGGAAGCCTGCCTGCTCTTCTCTCAGCTTTTTGCCAGTGATGTCCTTTATCCTTTCCAAAAGGATACGGTTGAAAACTTTTCCTGGAACTGATAGAAGATTGATGCCTCTGTAGTTGTCGCATTTGCTAAGGTCCCCTTTCTTGGGAAGCTTAATGAGATGGCTCTCTTTCCATTCTGAAGGAACAGTTTCCTCTGCCCAGATTCTTTCAAAGAGTGGGTACAACATCACCACTGATGTATTCAGGTCTGCTTTAAGGGCCTCTGCCGAGATGTTATCTGGTCCTGCCGCTTTCCCATTTTTCATTTGGATGATGGCTTTCCTGATCTCCTCCTTGCTTGGCTTTTCACAATTGATTGGTAGATCTTCATTGGCTGGCTCAATAATTGGAGGGTTTAGAGGTGACGGTCTGTTTAGAAGTTCTTCAAAGTGTTCCACCCACCTTTTCAGTTGATGTTCTATACTATTGATGTTTTTCCCTTGCTTATCTTTAACAGGTCTCTCTGGCTTACTGTACTTTCCTGAAAGTCGCTTGGTGATATCATACAACATTTTTGTGTTACCACTGTAAGCTGCTTGCTGTCAGGTTTGTCCCTCATTTTATATAGGTAAGACCGAGCAGAAACTAAAACAAAGAATATACGAGCATTGTTATGCTGTTAGTAAAGGTGATGTTAACAATGCTCTTGCTCGGCATATTTTACAATTTCCAGCACATGAGTTTTTATTTTTGGTTGTACACCAAACACTTTTAGACCCGAGAGGGGGGCCTTGGCAACTTTTATTAGAACAAAATGAGTTGTATTGGCAAATAAAAATGGCTGCATACATTTTCCCTGATTTAAATGAATTTGTGTCTATTAAAAGCGTGTTAAAATTAAAAGCTTTAAATAGATAACATATTAATTTTGCATAAAAGATTTCGAATTTGATGCTGTACATTTTGTTGATTAAGTTTGAAACATAGTAACATTTACACAGTTTTATATATATAAAAATATGGACTTTGTTTTTGGTCATATATTCAGTATTATTATGATCAGATTTTGGTCTTTAACCAGCATGCAATTAATTATTTATTTTTTACATATTACTATATATTTTTTATGTGTCTATATTTAGCTAAATACTTAGTTCTTACAGTAAATTTATGTCATTATCACATATTATACATTTTCAGTTTTGCCCTAGTAGCTTTTTAAAATGTGATTTTTTAGTATAACATACATGTTATACATATATATTTAATGTTATTTATAAATTGAGTATTATGTACTTAACATTGTAACATTTTAGAGCAGGTTTCATACTGTTTAAATATTGTACTTTTATCTGGTTTTATTTTTATTGGTTGATTGATTGACTAATTGATAATTAACTACAAGCTATATAAGCATCAGTTTTATGTTGTTCTGGGTCTGAAGAAGGTGGAATATTTTTACCACTGAAAGCGCTTACCATATTAAAGTTTTTAGTTGCTTTAGCATTACGTTATTCGTATTTGCTTATTTCAGCTTTCTCCTACCATTCAACTCGTTTTTCTTTTGATTTTTAGTAGTTTTTTGATTTTCTTGTTTTTTTGTTGGATATCATGGCGAGTGGGAGTGGAGATGGGGAAAGCGGTTCGCAACTACTGTTTCCATCAACATCTGAGGAACTTAATGCTACTATGGGTCACAGTCATAACAGCAACTCCAACAAAGCAAATGCTGTTGGGAATTTAACCATATTGGTAAACATGCTTCTTGGGAAAGTTGAGGCACTTTCCCAGAAGTTTGCGCAAGGTACAAGAATGGTCAATACCTCCAATATGGCAGAAACACCAAATCAAGGACTTAATTTGCCCTGTTCTCTTAATAGAAGTGCAAGTCTGAGTACTAACGATGTGCAGCCTTGTTTACCTTCAGGAAGTATTAGGGAAGGGACACAGGAAGTTATCATTGCTCCCAGACAAGAAGTGAATGTAGTAGGGGAGCGTTCTGCTGGTAACAATGTTTCTAATGCTGTCAATAGCATCCCAAGCATGGCTGGTTTTCTGGATCATAATAACTTTTTTATTCACACAGTGAACGACCAAAATGGATGTGAGTAATATAACTGATTTGCTTAATGCATTTGACCAAAAACTTTTTAAATGTCGCAAACTGCAGCTTGAAGTTGCCTATCTAACTGAATGTTAGACGAGAAAATCATTCCCAAAGGACTTAGACAGTGACGCTTCCCTGCAGGTTTAATTGCTGAATCTGTTTTTCATAAGGAACTTTTAGCATTATTTGACAGGCAAGCAGCTGAATTCATTAAAACTTTGGTTAATTTTTATAGTACTGAAATTGCTACTTTTAAAACTGAACTTGAAATAATGGAACATTCTATTTGTGGGGATCACAACTTTGAACAGTATAAATATGACTATTGCAGAATTTATTCAAGTATTGATGCTACCATTAACAAATTGTTAGCCACCAAAAAGAAAAAAATTGACAGAGATGTACAGGCTTATGTCCATAACAAGGCATACCCTGCCCCCCCAGTCACCCACATGAATGGTATTCAAGATTATATGGGTTCTAGACCTGATTTTGTACCTAACAACAATGGTCCCAATAACTCCTTTCACCATAATGCTCATCTGGAAGAACCTTTACGTAGAAGTGAAAGAATAAGAAATAACCAAACACAACTTAACCAGCAGCAGTTGAATGATGTTAATGGCTCTTGCTAACAACCAGGTTTTTCAAGTTGACAGGGATTCAAACCACAACAACCAGAACAATCAATCGAACCTGAGACGGCAAGGGAATTGGAAGAACAATTGGAGGAACAAGAGGAGGAGATAACACCAATTGCACCTAATGAACCAGAAATTTTACTGAACACACACAGTGACTTTAAAATTTTCAACTATACTGCTTTAACTGTAGATCAAAATATGGTTGATTTCTTTGCTAAAGGTCTTTCCTTTGTCCTCCATCAGAAAACTAATTTTGTAAAAATGATAGTTGATCTTAAAATGTATGTGCACAAATTGAATTTAGCGGTTCTGATGGGGACCAATTCTACACTTGTGAACTCTCTACGAGTTTCTAGTTTGTTTAACCCCCCACTTGTACCCACATCAATGTCCTTTGAAAAAATGTGTGAGATAGATTTAAGGAGACTATCAGATAATGATACGCATGTTAGATTAACGCACACTAACATTATTTCTGAGGACAAACAATACATCGACTTGATACACAATTGTGGTATTAGAGTTATGAAGCCGGACAAGGGAGGGGGCATGGTGTTTATGAATCAGTCTAACTACATTAGTAAGATGCGTGAACACATGGATTCTGAGGTATATACCCCTGCTAGTTTACATCAGGTTAATACTGCATACAGGCACATTAGAACTGCTCTTGACGATTTATTTCTGGAAGGGTCTATTGATATAGACACCTTTCAATATCTTTCTATGGTAGCACCTAGAATTCCTAGTATTTTTGGGACTCCAAAACTACACAAGGATATTAGGAACCCCCCTTTTAGACCCATTGTTGATGGTAGGGGTTTGATTACTTTTGCTTGTGCTAAATTGGTAGATAGTATTCTTAAACCACTTAATAACCAGGAGTTACAAATACTAGTAGAGCATATAAGGATGGTATTACTGCCAATATTAATCTAATTACACGACAGCATGACAAAAACGATGACAGTGTCACGTTATTACATCTCGGTTTCCTATCTACTTTTTCAGCTGACACGGCAAGAGTCAAAGAGATTTTTATAAAAAATTGGGCATTAATTTTGGAAGAACCCCGCTTCACTTTTAGAAGGGGTTTTAACCTGAAAAATCTGTTGGAAAGTCAACTTCATGCTTCCTAAGACAGAAGTGATGAACTTCATGATACCCATGCAGATGGACAACCAGTTAGGTACGAACAAGCGGGTACATAAAGGTATGCGTAAATGTGGGCATTGCACACAGTGTAAACACATTCAAGTGACTACTGACATCAATATTAATAACAAACACTACACAATAAATGGCTCCTTTAATTGTGAGTCCAAAGCTGTAGTATATGCAGCTTGCTGTCAGGTTTGTCCCTCATTTTATATAGGTAAGACCGAGCGGAAACTAAAACAAAGAATATACGAGCATTGTTATGCTGTTAGTAAAGGTAATGTTAACAATGCTCTTGCTCGGCATATTTTACAATTTCCAGCACATGAGTTTTTATTTTTGGTTGCACACCAAACACTTTTAGACCCGAGAGGGGGGCCTTGGCAACTTTTATTAGAACAAAATGAGTTGTATTGGCAAATAAAAATGGCTGCATACATTTTCCCTGATTTAAATGAATTTGTGTCTATTAAAAGCGTGTTAAAATTAAAAGCTTTAAATAGATAACATATTAATTTTGCATAAAAGATTTCGAATTTGATACTGTACCTTTTTGTTGATTAAGTTTGAAACATAGTAACATTTACACAGTTTTATATATATAAAAATATGGACTTTGTTTTTGGTCATATATTCAGTATTATTATGATCAGATTTTGGTCTTTAACCAGCATGCAATTAATTATTTATTTTTTACATATTACTATATATTTTTTATGTGTCTATATTTAGCTAAATACTTAGTTCTTACAGTAAATTTATGTCATTATCACATATTATACATTTTCAGTTTTGCCCTAGTAGCTTTTTAAAATGTGATTTTTTTAGTATAACATTTACACATGTTATACATATATATTTAATGTTATTTATAAATTGAGTATTATGTACTTAACATTGTAACATTTTAGAGCAGGTTTCATACTGTTTAAATATTGTACTTTTATCTGGTTTTATTTTTATTGGTTGATTGATTGACTAATTGATAATTAACTACAAGCTATATAAGCATCAGTTTTATGTTGTTCTGGGTCTGAAGAAGGTGGAATATTTTTACCACTGAAAGCGCTTACCATATTAAAGTTTTTAGTTGCTTTAGCATTACATTATTCGTATTTGCTTATTTCAGCTTTCTCCTACCATTCAACTCATTTTTCTTTTGATTTTTAGTAGTTTTTAGTTTTCTTGTTTTTTTGTACCATAAGATAGAAAGCTCAAAACACTGAAAACTCATTTGACCAAAACTCAAAACACTGAAAATGCTATATGCCCTTTTCCCCACAGTAGTGCGATCCTGGAGTTAGTATATATAGTTGGGGGGTGTGGGGGGCATAGCCCCCCACATAGTTTATGTAAATATTATTTTCTCCAAACAGTTATTCATTGTAGTTATAAGTATCCATGTGTAGGGTTTAAAATGTATGAGGTATGTGGGGGGGGCTACACCCCCACCCCCCAACTATATATACAAACTCCAGGATTGCACTACCATGGGGAAAAGGACATATAGCATTTTCAGTGTTTTGAGTTTCAGTCAAATGAGTTTTCAGTGTTTTGAGCTTTCTATGTTTTGGTTTCAGCCAAATGATTTTCCAGCAAATGAGTTTTCTATCATTTGATAGGGACCCCAGAGATCAGTACACAATGGGATAGACAGGGTGGAGTTGGCAGCCTGGAACAGTTTTACTCACTCAGCAGTCTCAATGTCGGGGATATCAATCATTTTCTTATGTCAACTGGACCTTTTCTTACAGATCTAGCATTAAAGTAAATAGGCATAGCTTTTTCATAGTTTTTTTTTTGTCAGAAAAAGTGGCTTTTCTGATTCTTTCCTGCTTTGGCATACTGGTCAGAGCTATTTCTTTCTTTGTACCATTAAGTGAGCACAGTCGTTAGCAAAGGTGGAATGATTCAATGTTAAGGGTTCATTCTTGATAGCTGAAAAAGTTATTTAATTGTCCCTGTTAAGCATTTTTTTTTTTCCTAAACTGATTGGGTCTGGCCCAGTTTGCTTCCTGTTTCTGTCTGAAGTAGAGGGCTTTACAGTGTTTGTTGCAAATCTTCCTTCTTTCCTTAAACTCAAAAAGTGTGATGTAACTTTCTATTGTTGGGGTTCCTTTTCTAATTCTTTCAGGCTGAATCTTTGACTTTATTTTATTAATAATATCCATTGATAACCATGGGCAACACTAAGATCTAACCTTCTTTTTGTAAGGGGGTGCAGTGTATCCTGAATTGTGGTCAGTTTTGTGTGAAAAGTTCTAAATCAGAGGTGGGTTCAGACATGGCATACAGAGGAGTCCAATCTATAGCACTGAGTAGGGTGTTGAGATTTGGTAGCTTATGATTAGGGAAAGAGCTTCCTTCAGTTATTTGATTTTTTTATATGTTTTGAATAACCAAATGGATTTAATGTGTGAGTGGTCCCTCAGAGCAGTGGGGAGTACTTCAGTGTGAAGACACCTATTTTGTTTGTTAATCATTGGGGAAAGTGTGCAGTTAGAATCACTTCTTGTATTGGTTCAAGAGTGAGCTTGTATTATTTGGGCCAGGCTAAACTGCTGCAACCTTTTGTTCAGAGGCAGAGAGTCTTTCCCAAAGTCGTTGATATTGAAATCACCAAGAGTAACTGTATTGTTCTGTATGCATTTAGGGAACATATCTTGTAGAGTTTTTTTGTAAATGAGAGCTAGAGGAGTGTGGGGGACGTAAACTGTAGCAATCCACATGTGAGTGTGCCACCTAACGTGACGTGAGAGAGTTCCCAACTGGGACTCCTGTCGTCTGTACTGTGAGAATTATTGAAATCCACAACTATAATTGAGGTATGCCTTTTGAACAGAATTGAAGCACCACCACCAGATCTAGGTCTTGTTCTGTCATTTGATATATATATATATATATATATATATATATATATATATATATATATATATATATATATATATATATATATATATATACACATACATATATATATATATATATATATATATATATATATATATATATATATACTGTTTCACTTTATAATCTTGAAATACTAAAATATCGAATTTTAGTATTTCGAGACTATAAAGTCAAAAGTACAGTGACGCAAAACTGCATAATATGGAATGGAGAAATGCTGAAATCACCTTTGTGTTGTGACACTTGTGACATGCAGTGTGGAATATTTTTACATAGCTCTACGTGCTAAATAGAATTGAATATATTGTGGAATACTTTTCCATAGCACTACATGCTCAATAGAATTTAATATATTGTGGAATATTTTTCCATAGCACTACATGCTAAATAAAATTTCAAGCTATTATATTTTCCTTCAGGATTACACTAAACAGAAATATGTCCCAGACATTGCCCCTCCTTTAAAACAGGCTTCCTGTTCAAGTGAAGCAGAGCTATTGCCTGACCATATTCACTCACAATCTGGACCACTAGATGGGAAATCACAGGTTCACTCCTGGGATTGTGCCCATGTCCCTTATGGTCAGAGTCAGTCTGTGAAATTTGTCAAAATCCTGCTTGCTGACCCTTGCTATCTTTCTCCTAGAGACAGAAAATTGGATAAAATCTGTGTAAATTTGGCTAGGATTGTATGGTTTCTTGAGCCATTAGCTAAGTAATCTTCTATGAACCCATGAACACTGATCAAGAATATTTTATTTTCCACAGAATGGTCTCCCAGGATTGTAAGATGAGGATTTCACCTTAAAGTTCCATCAGACAGAACTTTTAAAAATCAGAATCAGATATGAAATTTGTGGGTGCTTCCTATACACTGCATCTGTAATATGATGTTCATCTACAGGCACAAAACGTCCCTGCATATTCTGCATTGGGTTTTATAGTTTCATCTATATAGAAATCTTTCACTTGGTCTCAAACTGGAGAGAGGCAGGAAGGAGTAATTCATTGTGGATAAGAGTTTCACAGATAGGCCTCTCCTTACCGATCTAATATTGTGGTAAGAATCCATCATTTTGTTTCTTTACACGATCCTCCCTAATTTTGACACCAGTTTTTTATTCTTCCTTCTCCTGATTGTTTTCTGGTCACATGAAACCATTTCTTCCTTCCTATCATAGTTTGTGGGCCACAGCCTATCTGGAGTTATTCACAGCATTAAAGTTTAGTATAACGTTGAATTTGTTTGTTATAAAAAGTGATCTTCATATAAAGAAATTAAAAAAAATACTTTAATGATTCTTATACACACTGAGCAGAGTGGAGGAGGGGCATTGACTACAACTCTGATCTGAGATATATAAGTATCCTGTTTTTTGGCATATTTATATTGGTTATTGCTTCTACCAATTTATATATATCACTTTTTATTGCATGCTCATAATTTTTACTGTATTTTATTACTATTAACAAATCTGCACAGCTAAATGGTTTGTTTGCAGTCAAAAGCATTCTGCAGAGTCTCTTTGCTCCTTTATCTGTAAACTTTCATTTTTTAGCTCACTGCTGTCATAAATATTTCTGAAGTGTTAAGAGTGTAGACTAATAGCTTTAGTATTGTCCCAGTACAGATTTGCTGGCTCTGGGCCTGTTTGCTTTTGCAGTGATTGTTCTGAGCACATGAACAGGCCATCTTGAATTAGCCAATCCTTGGCTGGATTGTGTTGATTGGCTGCTGGCTAGTGGGGGCTGGTTCTTTTATGCTTTTTTAAAAAAAGTTGTCTAAGGTTGTATCTTCTGGTATTTAAGCCCTAACTTTGAGAGGATTTCTGTCTATACACTCTGAAGAGGGGCAGTGACTACAACTCAGATCTGAGATATATAAGTATCCTTTCTTGGTGTATTTATACTGGTTATTGCTTCTAGCAGTTTATATATATATCAATTTTTATTGCCTGCTGCATACTTTTTACTATATTTTATTGTTATTAAGTAATCTGCATGGGTAACTGATTTGTTTTCAGTTAAAACATTCTGTAAAGTCTCTTTGCTCCTTTATCTTCGTGACTGGATTGTGTTGATTGGCTTCCGGCTAGTGGGGAGGCTGGTTCTTTTGTGCTTTTTTTTTTAAAATAAAGTTATCTAAGGTTGTATCTTCTTGTATTTAAGCTCTAACTTTGAGAGGATTTCTGTCTATGCACACTGAGCAGAGTGAAGGAGGGACATTGGCTACAACTCTGATCTGAGCTTTATAAGTATCCTTTTTTTGGCATATATATACTGGTTAATGCTTCTAGCAATTTATATATAGAACTTTTTTATTGCCTGCTGCATACTTTTTACTGTATTTAATTGTTATTAAGTAATTTGCACAGGTAACTGATTTGCTTTCAGTTAAAACATTCTGTAGAGTATCTTTGCTCCTTTATCTGTAAACTTTCATTTTGTGGCTCACTGCTGTCATAAAGATTTCTGTAGTGTTAAGAGTGTAGGCTAAAAGCTTTAGTATTGTCCCAGTTCAGATTTGCTGGCTCTGAGCCTGTTTGTTTTTGCAGTGATTGTTCTGAGCACATGAACAGGCCATATTGAATTAGCAGAAGCCTTTCTTTACCTTTGCGGCTGGATTGTGTTGATTGGCTGCTGGCTAGTGGGGGCTGATTATTTTGTGATTTTTTAAAAAATAAAGTTGTCTAAGGTTGCATCTTCTGGTATTTAAGTCCTAACTTTGAGAGGATTTCTGTTTATACACACTGAGCAGAGTGAAGGAGGGGCATTGACTACAACTCTGATCTGAGCTTTAAAAGTATCCTTTTTTGGTATATATATATATATATATATATATATATATATATATATATATATATATATATATATATATATATATCTAATACTGGTTAATGCTTCTAGCAATTTATATATAGCACTTTTTATTGCCTGCTGCATACTTTTTACTGTATTTTATTGCTATTAACTAATCTGCAAGGGTAACTGATTTGTTTGCAGTTAAAAGCATTATGTAGAGTCTCTTTGCTCCTTTATCTGTAAACTTTCATTTTGTGGCTCACTGCTTTCATACAGATTTCTGTAGTGTTAAGAGTGTAGGCTAATAGCTTTAGTATTGTCCCAGTTCAGATTTGCTGGCTCTGGGCCTGTTTGTTTTTGCAGTGATTGTTCAGGCCATCTTGAATTAGCAGAAGACTTTCTTTACCTTCATGGCTGAATTGTGTTGATTGGCTGCTGGCTAGTGGAGGTTGATTCTTTTGTGCTTTTTTTAAAAAAAATAAAGTTGTCTAAGGTTGTATCTTCTGGTATTTAAGCCCTAACTTTGAGAGGATTTCTGTCTATACACACTGAGCAGAGTGAAGGAGAGGCACTGACTACAACTCTGATCTGAGCTTTATAAGTATCCTTTTTTGGCGTATTTATACTTGTTAATACTTCGAGCAATTTATAAATAGCACTATTTATTGCCTGCTGCATATGTTTTACTGTATTTTATTGCTATTAACTAATCTGCACAAGTAACAGATTTTTTTGCAGTTAAGACATTCTGTAAAGTCTATTTGCTCCTTTATCTGCAAACTTTTATTTTGTGTCTCACTGCTGTCATAAAGATTTCTGTAGTGTTAAGAGTGTAGGCTAATAGCTTTAGTATTGTCCCAGTTCAGATTTGCTGGCTCTGGGCTGGGCCTGTTTGGTTTTGCAGTGATTGTTCTGAGCACATGAACAGGCCATCTTGAATTAGCAGAAGCCTTTCTTTACCTTCATGGCTGGATTGTGTTGATTGGCTGCTGGCTAGTGGGGGCTGGTTCTTTTGTGATTTTTAAAAAAATAAAGTTGTCTAAGGTTGTATCTTCTGGTATTTAAGCCCTAACTTTGAGAGGATTTTGTCTATACACACTGAGCAGAGTGGAGGAGGAGCATTGATTACAACTCTGATCTGAGATATGTAAGTATCCTGTTTGTTTGGCATATTTATACTGGTTATTGCTTCTAGCAATGTATATATAGCACTTTTTACAGTATTTTATTGGTATTAACTAATCTGCGCGGGTAGCTGATTTGTTTGCAGTTAAAAGCATTATGTAAAATCTCTTTGCTCCTTTATCTGTAAACTTTCATTTTGTGGCTCACTGCTAGCATAAAGATTTCTGAGTGTAGGCTAATAGCTTTAGTATTGTCCCAGTTCAGATTTGCTGGCTCTGGGCCTGTTTGTTTTTGCAGTGGTTGTTCAGGCCATCTTGAATTAGCAGAATACTTTCTTTACCTTCATGGCTGAATTGTGTTGATTGGCTGCTGGCTAGTGGAGGTTGATTCTTTTGTGCTTTTTTTAAAAAAAATAAAGTTGTCTAAGGTTTTATCTTCTGGTATTTAAGCCCTAACTTTGAGAGGATTTCTGTCAATACACACTGAGCAGAGTGGAGGAAGGGCACTGACTGCAACTCTGATCTGAGATATATATGTATTCTGTTTTTTGGCGTATTTATATGGGTAATTGCTTCTAGCAATTTATATATAGCACTTTTTAGTGCCTGCCACATATGTTTTACTGTATTTTATTGCTATTAACTAATCTGCACGGGAAACTGATTTGTTTGCAGTTAAAAAGAATTCTGTAGAGACTCTTTGCTCCTTCATATGTAAACTTTCATTTTGTGGCTCACTGCTGTCATAAAGATTTCTGTAGTGTTAAGAGTGTAGGCTAATAGCTTTAGTATTGTCCCAGTTCAGATTTGCTGGCTCTGGGCATGTTTGTTTTTGCAGTGATTATTCTGAGCACATGAACAGGCCATCTTGAATTAGCAGAAGCCTTTCTTTATCTTCATGGCCGGATTGTGTTGATTGGCTGTTGGCTAGTGGGGGCTGGTTCTTTTATGCTTTTTTTTAAAAAAAAATAAAGTTGTCTAAGGTTGTATCTTCTGGTATTTAAGCCCTAACTTTGAGAGGATTTCTGTCTATACACACTGAGTAGAGTGGAGGAGGGGCATTGACTACAACTCTGATCTGAGATATATAGGTATCCTTTTTTTGTTGTATTTATGCTGGTTATTGCTTCTAGCAATTTATATATAGCACTTTTTATTTCTTGCTGCATACTTTTTACTGTATTTTATTGCTATTAATCAATCTGCATGAGTAACTGATTTGTTTGCAGTTAAAAACATTCTGTAGAATCTCTTTGCTTTTTTATCTGTAACCTTTCATTTTGTGGCTTACTGCTTCATAAAAATTTCTGTAGTGTTAAGAGTGTAGGGTAGTAGCTTTAGTATTGTCCCAGTTCAGATTTGCTGGCTTTTGGCCTGTTTCTTTTTGCAGTGATTGTTCTGAGCACAAGAACAGGCCACCTTGAATTAGCAGAAGCCTTTCTTTACCTTTGTGGCTGGATTGTGTTGATTGGCTGCTTGGCTAGTGGGGGCTGGTTCTTTCGTGCTTTTTTAAAAAAATATAAAGTTGTCTAAGGTTGTATCTTCTGGTATTTAAGCCCTAACTTTGAGAGGAGTTCTGTCTATACACACTGAGCAGAATGGAGGAGGGGCATTGGCTACAACTCTGATCTGAGATATATAAGTATCCTGTTTTTTTGGCATATTTATACTGGTTATCGCTTCTAGCTATTTTTGTATAGCATTTTTATTGCCTGCTGCATACGTTTTACTGTATTTTATTGCTATTAACTAATCTGCATGTGTAACTGATTTGTTTGCAGTTAGAAGCATTCTGTAGAGTCTCTTTGCTCCTTTATCTGTAAATTTATATTTTGTGACTCACTGCAGTCATAAAGGTTTCTGTAAATTTAAGAGTGTAGGCTAATAGTTTTAGTATTGTCTCAGTTCTGATTTGCTGGCTCTGGGCCTGTTTATTTTTGCAGTGATTGATCTGAGGACATGAACAGGCTATCCTGAATTAGCAGAAGCCTTTCTTTACCTTCGTGGCTGGATTGTGTTGATTGGCTGCTGTCTAGTGGGGGCTGGTTCTTTTGTACTTTTAAAAAAATATAAAGTTGTCTAAGGTTGTGTCTTCTGGTATTTAAGCCTTAACTTTGAGAGGATTTCTGTCTATACACACTGAGCAGAGTGGAGGAGGGGCATTGACTACAACTCTGATCTGAGATATATAAGTATCTTTTTTTGGTGCATTTATACTGGTTATTGCTTCTAGCAATTTATATATAGCACTTTTTATTGCCTGCTGCATTCTTTTGACTATATTTTATTGCTATTAACTAATCTGCATGGTAAACTGATTTGTTTGCAATTAAAAGCATTCTGTAGAGTCTCTTTGCTCCTTTATGTGTAAACTTTCATTTTGTGGCTCACAGCTGTCATAAAGATTTATGTAGTGTTAAGAGTGTAGGCTAATAGCTTTAGTATTGTCCCAGTTCATATTTGTGGGCTCTGGGCCTTTTTTTCGCAGTGATTGTTCTGAGCGCATGAACAAAACATCTTGAATTAGCAGAAGCCTTTCTTTACTTTCATGGCTGGATTGTGTTGATTGGCTGCTGGCTAGTGGGGGCTGGTTCTTTCATGCTTTTTAAAAAAAATAAAGTTGTCTAAGGTTGTATCTTCTCGTATTTAAGCCCTAACTTTGAGATGATTTCTGTCTATACACACTGAGCATACTGGAGGAGGGGCATTGACTGTAAATATGATCTGAGATGTATAAGTTTCCTGTTCCTTTGGCGTATTTATACTGGTTATTGCTTCTAGCAATTTATATATAGCACTTTTTATTGCCTGCTGCATACTATTTACTGTATTTTATTGATATTAACTAATCTGCATGGGTAGCTGATTAGTTTGCAGTTAAAATCATTCTGAGGATTCTCTTTGCTCCTTTATCTGTAAACTTTCATTTTGTGGCTAAATGCTGTCATAAAGATTTATGTAGTGTTAAGAGTGTAGGCTTATAGCTTTAGTAATGTCCCAGTTGTGATTTTCTGTCTCTTGGCCTGTTTGTTTTTGCAGTGATTGTTCTGAGCACATGAACAGGCCATCTTGAATTAGCAGAAGCCTTTCTTTACCTTCATGGCAGGATTGTGTTGATTGGCTGCTGGCTAGTGGGAACTGGTTCTTTTGTGCTTTTTTTAAAAAAAATAAAGTTGTCTAACATTGTATCTTCTGGTATTTAAGCCCTAACTTTGAGAGGATTTCTGTCTATACAGAGTGAACTTAGTGGAGGAGGTTATTGATTACAACTCTGATCTGAAATATATAAGTATCTTTTTTTGGCATATTTATACTGGTTATTGCTTTTTGCAATTTATATATAACACGTTTTATTGCCCGCTGCATACGTTTGCTGCATTTTATTGCTATTAAATAATATGCATGGGTAACTAATTTGTTTGCAGTTAAAAGCATTCGGTAGAGTCTCTTTGCTCCTTTATCTGTAAACTTTCATTTTGTGACTCACTGCTGTCATAAATATTTCTGTAGTGTTAAGAGTGTAGGCTAATAGCTTTAGTATTGTCCCAGTTCAAATTTGCTGTCTCTGGGCATGTTTGTTTTTGCAGTAATTGTTCTGAGCACATGGACAGGCTATCTTGAATTAGCAGAAGCCTTTCTTTACCTTTGTGACTGGATTGTGTTGTTTGGCTGCTGGGTAGTGAGGGGTGGTTCTTTTGTGCTTTTTAGAAAAATAAAGTTGTCTAAGGTTGTATCTTCTGGTTTTAAGCCCTAAATTTTAGAGGATTTTGGTCTATACACACTGAGCAGAGTGAAGGGGGGTCATTGACTACAACTCTGATCTGAGATATATAAGTATCCTATTTTTTTGGTGTAATTATACTGATTATTGCTTCTAGCAGTTTTATATAGTGCTTTTTATTGCCTGCTGCATCATTTTTACTATATTTTATTGCTATTAATTAATATGCAAGGGTAACTGATTTGTTTGCAGTTAAAAGCATTCTGTAGAGTCTCTTTGCTCCCTTATCTGTAATTTTATATTTTGTGACTCACTGCAGTCATAAATGTTTCTGGAAATTTAACAGGGTAGGCTAATAGCTTTAATATTGTCCCAGTTCTAATTTGCTGGCTCTGGGCTTGTTTGTTTTTGCAGTGATTGTTCTGATCACATGAACAGGCCATCCTGAATTAGCAGAAGCCTTTCTTTACCTTCATGGCTGGATTGTGTTGATTGGCTGCTGGCTAGTGGGGGCTGGTTCTTTTGTGCTTTTTTAAAAAAAATAAAGTTGTCTAAGGTTGTATCTTTTGGTATTTAAGCCCTAACTTTGAGAGGATTTCTGTCTATACACACTGAGTAGAGTGGAGGAGGGGGCATTGACTACAACTCTGATCTGAGATATATAGGTATCCTTTTTTTTGGTGTATTTATACTGGTTATTGCTTCTAGAATTTTATATATAGCACTTTTTATTGCTTGCTGCATACTTTTTACTGTATTTTATTGCTATTAACTTTCATTCCATAGCTCTGCTGTCGCCACTTGCAAAAATAATGAAAAAGTGCATTCACAATCAACTTCTTAACCACTTTCTCCATCACAACCTAATAGCCAACTGCCAACATGGATTCAGACCTTTCCACAGTACCACCACTGCCCTGCTATCCTTCACAAACTGCATCAACAAAAACCGCAACAATAATATTCTTTCCTCTGCAGTCTTTGTTGATTTATATAAAGCTTTTGACATGGTTAATCACCAGCTCCTTCTACACATACTGAAATCCCTTTCACTCGACCCTCTATCTATGAATTGGTTCACATCTTATCTTGAAAACCGACAACAGGCTGTACTCTGGCAAAATAAACTATCTAATCACCTTCCTATCTCCCTAGGTGTTCCACAGGGCTCCATATTAGGTCCACTCCTGTTTTTCATTTATATCAATGACCTTCATTTAGCCATTCCACTCTCCACCTGCATTCAATATGCAGATGACTCTACTATAATCTGTTCAGCCACTTCCCAAGCCGAACTTCAGTCACTTACCCAAAAAGCTTTCAATACTGTAGAACAATGGTTCTCTAACCGCTGCCTCCTCCTAACCCCCCAAAAAACTAAACTGTTACTCTTTACACCAACCCAAAAGTCCACTCCTTTACATTTCACTCTCACATCCAATAATGGTACTCTTATTTTTCCTGACCCAATCACCAAACTCTTAGGAATTACAATTGACAACAACCTCAACGTTGATACTCACATTAATACCACAATAAAATTAGTTAACAGAAAACTAGGCTCCCTCTACAGAATCAAACCCTTTCTTACACCAGTAGCCAGGACAGCTATAGCCAGAACTCACTTAATCTCAACCTTACTCTATGCTTCACCTGTATACACCAACCTCTCTAAAAACAACCTCAACCAACTATCTACATCCTATAACAATATTGCTAGATTTGCTACAGGCTCTCCTTTCAGAACTCATCACTGTCTTAATCTAAAATAACTGGACTGGATAGAATTTCTTAACCAACTTCAATTTTACCAGCTTGCTATAGCCCACAAGACCCTGCATCAACCCACCAACACTCCAATACTCTCTAGTCTCATTACCCCTTACAATAATCTCAAGAACTTACGCTCCTCAAACAAAATGTTGATTAATACTACCAAATCAAAAAACTCAGCAGGTGACTTCTTGTTTTCTAACGCTGTTAGAAAATTATGGAATCAACTACCGCCTGACCTCACATCTCAGACCTCACTCCCACTTTCTAAAAGGAATCTAAAACTATTTCTCAATAAACACTGGTTATGCTCTTGTACCAACCCTGACTAACTTTTTTCCTTTACTCTAATTTTCATCCTACATCCTTTACAATCCTCCCTCTCTATGTTTCAATATACTATGTTTTGCATACAAATCAATGTTTACATGTATATTGTACCTTCTTTAGTATATTGCCCTTTAAGGATTTTTGATTATGTTATTATTTACATTGAGTATTATAATTATGTTCATCTAAAAACATGTTTTTTATAATGTTCTTATGTAACAGTTGCTGTATTTACATTGTTTCTGTCATAACCGCTATTAATTTTGTATGTTTTCCTGAAGCTTTTCTCCCCAGGCCTCTACTGAAAATGCACATGTATCCAGTTAGACTAGCCCGGTCAACAAATGTAAAATAAAATAAAATAAAATAAAATAAAATAAATAAATAAATTAACCAATCTGCAGAGGTAACTGATTTGTTTGCAGGTAAAAGCATTCTGTAGAGTCTCTTTGCTCCTTTATCTGTAACCTTTTACTTTGTGGTTCACTGCTGTCATAAAGATTTCTGTAGTGTTAAGAGTATAGGCTAGTAGCTTTAGCATTGACCCAGTTCAGATTTTCTGGCTGTTGGCCTGATTGTTTTTGCAGTGATTGTTCTGTGCACATGAACAGGCTATCTTGAATTAGCAGAAGCCTTTCTTTACCTTCGTGGCTGGATTGTGTTGATTGGCTGCAGGTTAGTGGGGGCTGGTTCTTTTGTGCTTTTAAGAAAAAATAAAGTTGTCTAGGGTTGTATCTTTTGGTACTTAAGCCCTAACTTTGAGAGGAGTTCTGTCTATACACGCTGAGCAGAGTGGAGGAGGAGCATTGACTACAACTCTGATCTGAGAAATATAAGTATCCTATTTTTTGGCCTAATTATACTGGTTATTGCTTCTATTAGTTTTATATGGTGCTTTTTATTGCCTACTGCATAATGTTTACTGTATTTTATTGCTATTAATTAATCTGCAAGGGTAACTGATTTGTTTGCAGTTAAAAGCATTCTGTAGAGTATATTTGCTCCTTTATCTGTAAACTTTCATTTTGTGGCTCACTGCTGTCATAAAGATTTCTGTAGTGTTAAGAGTGTATACTAATAGCTTTAGTATTTGTCCCAGTTCAGATTTGCTGGCTCTGGGCCTGTTTGTTTTTGCAATTATTGTTCTGAGCACATGAACAGGCCATCTTGAATTAGCAGAAACCTTTCTTTACCTTTTGGCTGGATTGTGTTGATTGGCTGCTGGCTAGTGGGAGCTGGTTCTTTTGTGCTTTTTTTAAAAAAGTTGTTGAATGTTGTATCTTCTGGTATTTAAGCCCTAACTTTGAGAAGATTTCTGTCTATACACACTGAAGAGGGGAAGTGACTACAACTCAGATCTGTGATATATAAGTATCCTTTTTTGGCAGATTTATACTGGTTATTGCTTCTGGCAATTTATATATATAGCACTTTGTATTGCCTGATGCATACTTCTCACTGTATTTTATTGCTATTAACACATCTGCATGGGTAACTGATTTGTTTGCAGATAAAAGCATTCTGTAGAGTATCTTTGCTCCTTTATCTGTAAACTTTAATTTTGTGTCTCACTGCTGTCATAAAGATTTCTGTAGTGTTAAGAGTGTAGGCTAAAAGCTTTAGTATTGTCCCAGTTCAGATTTGCTGGCTCTGGGCCTGTTTGTTTTTGCAGTTATTGTTCTGAGCACATGAACAGGCCATATTGAATTAGCAGAAGCCTTTCTTTACCTTCGTGGCTGGAATGTGTTGATTGGCTGCTGGCTAGTGGGGGCTGGTTCTTTTGTGCTTTTTAAAAAAAATAAAGTTGTCTAAGGTTGTATCTTCTGGTATTTAAGCCCTAACATTGAGAGGATTTATGTCTATACACACTGAGTAGGGTGGAGGAGGGGCATTGACTTTGCATTGACTACAAATATGATCTGAGATGTATAAGTTTCCTGTTTCTTTGGCGTATTTATACTGGTTATTGCTTCTAACAATTTATATATAGCACTTTTTATTACCTGCTGTATACTTTTTACTGTATTGTATTGCTATTAACTAATCTGTATGGGTAGCTGATTAGTTTGTAGTTAAAAGCATTCTGAAGATTCTCTTTGCTCCTTTATCTGTAAACTTTCATTTTGTGGCTCAATGCTGTCATAAAGATTTATGTAGTGTTAAGTTTGTAAGCTATTAGCTTTAATAATATCCCAGTTCTGATTTGCTGGCTCTTGGCCTGTTTGTTTTTGCAGTGATTGTTCTGAGCACATGAACAGGCCATTTTGAATTAGCAGAAGCCTTTCTTTACCTTTGTGGCAGGATTGTGATAGTGAGAACTGGTTCTTTTGTGCTTTTTTTAAAAAAATAAAGTTGTCTAAGATTCTGTCTTCTGGTATTTAAGCCCTAACTTTGAGAGGATTTCTGTCTATACACACTAAGCAGAGTGGAGGAGGGGCATTCACTACAACTCTGATCTGAGATGTATATGTATCCTTATTTTGGCATATTTATACTTGTTTTTGTTTCTAGAAATTTATATATAGCACTTTTTATTGTATGCTGCATACTGTTTACTGTATTTTATTGCTATTAACTAATCTGCATGGGTAACTGATTTGTTTGCAGTTAAAACCATTCTGTAGAGTCTTTTTGCTCCTTTATGTGAAAACTTTCAATTTCTGGCTCACTGATGTCATAAATATTTCTGTAGTGTTAAGACTGTAGGCTAATAGCTTTAGTATTGTCCCAGTTCCGATTTCCTGGCTCTTGGCCTGTTTTTTTTAGCAGTGATTGTTCTGAGCACATGAAAATGCCAGCTTAAATTAGCAGAAGCCTTTCTTTATCTTTGTGACTGGATTGATTTGATTGGCTGCTGGCTAGTGGTAGCTGGTTCTTTCATGCTTTAAAAAAATAATAAAGTTATGTAAGATTGTGTCTTTTGGTACTTAAGCCCTAACTTTGAGAGGAGTTCTGTCTATACACACTGAGCAGAGTGGAAGAGGGAATTGACTACACCTCTGAGCTGAGATATATAATTATCCTGTTTTTTTGGCATATTTATACTGGTTATTGCTTTTAGCAATTTTATATAGCCCTTTTTATTGCCTGCTGCATACTTTTTACTGTATTTTATTGCTATTATTTGATCTTCATGTGCAACTAATTTGTTTGCAGTTAAAAACATTCTGTAGAGCCTCTTTAAACTTTCATTTTGTGACTCACTGCTGTCGTAAAGATTTCTGTAGTGATAAGAGTGTAGGCTTTCAGGTTTAGTGTTGTCCCAGTTCAGATTTGCTGGCTTTAGGCATGTTTGTATTTGCAGTGATTCTTCTGAGCACATGAACAGACCATCTTAAATTAGCAGATGCCTTTTTTTTACTTTTGTGGCTGGATTGTGTTGATTGACTGCTGTCTAGTGGTGGCTGGTTCTTTTGTGTTTTTTAAAAAAAAACAAAGTTGTCTAAGGTTTTATCTTCTTGTATTTAAGCCCTTACTTTGAGAGAATTTCTATTTATACACACTGAGTAGAGTGGAAGAGGAGTATTGAATATAACTCTGATCTGAGATATGTAAGTATCCTTTTTTTGGTGTATTTATACTGGTTATTGCTTCTAACAATTTATATATAGCACTTTTTATTGCCTGCTGCATACTTTTTACTGTATTTTATTGCTATTAAATAAACTGCACGGGTAACTGATTTGTTTGCAGTTAAAAGCTTTCTGTAGAGTCTCTTTGCTCCTTTATATGTAAACTTTCATTTTGTGGTTCAGTGCTGTCATAAAGATTTCTGTAGTGTGAAGAGTGTAGACTAATAGCTTTAGTATTGTCCCAGTTTAGATTTGCTGGCTCTGGGCCTGTTTGTTTTTGCAGTGATTGTTCTGAGCACATGAACAGCACATCTTGAATAAGCAGAAACCTTTCTTAACCTTTGTTGCTGGATTGTGCTGATTGGCTGCTGGCTAGTGGGGGCTGGTTCTTTTGTGGTTTTTTTTTTTAAATAAAGGGTTCTAAGGTTGTATCTTCTGGTACTTAAGCCCTAACTTTGAGAGGAGTTCTGTGTATACACACTGAGCAGAGTGGATAAGGGCTTTTGTCTACAACTCTGATCTGAGATATATAAGTATCCTGTTTTTTGGCGTATTTATACTGGTTATTGCTTCTAGCAATTTTTATATAGCACTTTATATTGCCTGCTGCATACTTTTTGCTGTCAATTCTAGAAGTCTAAACCTCAAAATGCACTTTCTTGAGGAACTCCTAAAAATGGAGAACATTGATATCTGTGCAGTTACTGAGACCTGGTTCAAGGTTCCAGAGAGCACCCCTGCAATACCAGGCTACAACTTTTACCACACTTTTCGGCCACAAAACCAAGACTGAAACACTAAAGGTGGAGGAGTGTCCATATTTACCAAGGATATTCACACCTCCAGGCTAGTTATCCCCTTTGGGAAAAAAACATGTACCCATGAATTACCACATAGGTAGCAGTACACTAAACATCGAAAGTGTGATGAGAGACTTAGGGACACAGGTGAACGTGGTCTCACCTTCGATAACCACATCACCACAACAGTCAGGAAATCCTTCTATGTGTCACACCTCATCACTAAGGGATTTTCATCCAGAAAAAAGGAGGTCATTGTCCCACTGTACTCATCCCTCATTAGACCCATTATAGAGTATAATGCCCCATTTGGTATGTACCTCACAAGACATCTGCAACAGCCAGAAAGGCCACAGAAATATCTCACTAAAAGAATCACAGGCTTAAAGCAGATGCCATATGTTGACCGTCTAAAAACAACTCCAGCTATACTCTGACATATCGTCTACTCAGAGGCGATCTCTGCTTAACATACAAGGCCATGTCAAACCCTGAGCTGTTGGACATGCTCCACTTAAAGAAATCCCAAGCCCTCAGATCCACACGCACCAGGGATCTAAACCTTGTCATCACAGTGAACAAAACATGCTGGAGGGATAGGTTCTTGACCTAGAGACTCCCCATACTCTGGAATAGACTGCCATACATGTCACGCAGAGTGCCTCCTTGGCCCTCTTCAAAAGGAACCTTGATGATTTGATGGGAGATTGGAAATTCACCCCAGGGATCATGTCAGTCACTGTGCTAGACAGGGGTCCAGTTAAGTAAATATTGTGGGAAGAAATATCCAGGGAATTGTTATGGCTAGGCTTGTGTAGGCCCTAGGGCCAATAGCCTAGTACCAACCTATGAACCTATGAATTATATTGCTCATATGAACAGAAAATCGCTGTGTAGGCAAACAGCAGTGATGCTGGATGGCCTGACTGTTAGTATAACATAGCGGTTAAGGTAAGGAGCTTATAACTAGCTCTGCTGTTGTTTTGGTTCTCTCTGCCCTACTTGCATACTCTCTGACACTAAGCAAGACAGATATCTGGATCAGTGCTCCAGTGTCAACCCTGAAAACTGACATATGCACCTATTATCACCTGATAAGAAATAAAGCATTACAAAAATGTTGTTGTATATTATATTTATCTCACATGAAAAAGGATATAGTTTGTCAATGTGACTTGAAACTGAACAAACTTTGGGATTAATGTGCTACCTTTTATGTAAATGTATATATCCATCAGTCAATTTTGACTTGTCTGACATTTTCATTTGCATATGATTCGTAATATTTTGCATGCCTTATGTCTTTTCCTGCTGTAAGATAAAAATAGTTACCTTATTTGACTTGGAAATATCACTGCAGAACAAATATGGAGAAGGGCTATGAAAATAAACAAATGTGATGATCAGCTCAGGATGCAGCAAAGATAATATGTCAGGTTTACAAAGTATAACTGAAGCTCTAAATTTATTATTTAAAAAAATAACAATGATAATAGTAAACACATTGCTGCTTTCAAAACACCTCTCAGCTCACAAATGCTTCAATTATGAGTGCACAAAACTGAATGCATAAAGGATCAGAATCCCCAAACTGCATTAGCCAAAAAAACTGGTGAAAAAACACTTTTGTATGTGTTGTTTGCAGGGGAGACAAGTGCCCTACACCCCCAAACCTTACATTTACCAACTATACAGTTGCAGCAACTTGAAGAAGGGGAGACCTTCTGCCAAAAAGGGCGTCATTGCTGGCAGAACTCACCAATGCTGATTTCCTGTAGAGGGGCTCTGATTCTTGACTGGTAGTACCTTGGTAACTGAAGCATGATAGTTCAGTCTTGGTCTAGCCATAGGTTACCCTCCTAAATGAACCTGTGAGCTGTGGCACTAAACACCAAACTACCACACATTATTTAAATGGGTAAACTGAAAACAAAGTATCCAAACCAGTAAAGCAAATCTCAAGATGCAGAAAATAATTATTTTAATAAAATAAAAATCCAGTTAAGAGCTTTCGTCTTACAGCATCTTTCATTAAAACTTCATCATAGCTGGTTCTGATTAAGTCTTAATGAAAGATGTAAAATGAAAGTGCTTAACTGGACTTTTATTTTTATTTTTAGCTATTAAAGCTGTATCACTATATATAGTGTGTCTTGGAAATAAGTACATGCAAGGGAGTTCATTCTAAATATTTTTAGAAAGTCACTTATTAAGTCTTTGAGAGGTCTCAGCATAAGGAAGACAGATGGGTACTGCCTTTTTGTACCCTCACCTACACCTGTGTGATACCTTTGGGTTGCTTGTTTTTCTGCTAGGTCAGCAGACATGCCACTTAATGGTAACCAGTTATTTACAGCTGTTTCACTGTTCATTTCTTTTCCTATTGTTATTAGAGGTCTTCACCACGAACTGATGAGTGGGAAATACTGTTTCGCCACTGCTTTCTTTTAGTCATTCATTAGTTTTCGAGTGTGACAGCAAATATATATATATATATATATATATATATATATATATATATATATATATATATATATATATATATACATATATATATATATATATATATATATACACACATATATATATATATATATATATATATATATATATATATATATATGCATATTAAAGAGGAAACTAAATCTAAAACATACTTCTGTGGTGGATCCAGAACTGATATGGATGGGAGAGCTATTGTCAGCTGAACATTGACTACTTGTTACTCAGTTCTGTACTACCTAGGTTAAAAGAAAATGCAGGGCTCCTTTTTTTCTTGATGCTGAGAGGAACAGGAATATTAAGCTGACCACTGATTTCCATAAAAAAACAGTAAACATATTACTATTCCACAAATTCAGCTATGAACAACAACTGTGGAGAATTTAGAACTTATAACCTGACAAGATGGAAAAGAAAGGGAAATGTGTAATGCAGTAATTGAGAGGGGGTTACATATCCTAGGTGTAACAGAACTTCACCCATCATTTTCTCTTTTGTTCAGGAATGGAATTAGGTTGAACACTGTTTTGTTTAACAAAATCAGTAAACAGAATGCTTATTGCATTAATAAAGTTATGAACAGAAAAACTGGCAGATACTGTAAAGAATTAATTTTATTTGTATTATAACAAAACAAATCAGGAAATTAAAGGGAAACATGGAATTCAAGAGGAAAAGAGACCCTTAGTTGGGCATAACATAACTCAATATTTCTGCATATATTCAGTTCACTACACACATCTGTGAGCTGTAGACCCAAAGTCAATGCACACCAATGTCATTGTTTTGAGCCTATGTATCCAAAGTCTTAACAAACCAGAAATCTCATTTTGTAAGTTGTGGCCTCCAAAGTCACACCACACCACAATCGCCATTTATACAGTGTAGACCAAAGGTCATAGCATGCCAAAGTCTTCATTTTTAGAATGTGGAATCAAAGTAACTGCAGACTTTGTGAGCTGTGAACCCAGTTATTTTGCACTTTAAATCAGGTCACAGCTCTGTGTAGTCCTGGTCCATGCCCTCTCCTAGTCAACGTCACAATTCATAATATCAGGCAGTTCAAGTCTTGGATGCCTCCTATGAAACTCATGCACAATGTCCTCAGCTGCTGGAATTCTGTCACTGTGTGCCTCCATCAGTGCCAAACTAGCCAGTCTCTCTTCAGTCGTGGTTGAACATGTGGATGCCTTGATAAGTCACAGCTGCTGACTGCTATGTCACATTCACAGCTTGTGATGGGGAATGTTCCACAGATCTTCAGAGCTGTACTTATGTTTAGAAACAGACATGGGTCACGTTTTTTAAGAAATCAATAATGTTGTCTCAAAGCACATCAGAATCCTTCCACTTTATGTGCCAAGTGTGCAGTTCAGCTTGCAAGCCATCAGGCTTAGGCAGGTCATACCAGTAGAAGCTCAGGTCCAGTGATCTAATATTACAGTTATGCTGCTCCTGCATCATTATTTTTGGGAAAGTGTAGCTCTCTGATGCAGCTGGGAAACCTGTCATCAATTTCTGAAATTAGGTGGTCTACAAAAGGAATGGCCATTGCCCTGTAGAAATGCTGATTGGGGGTCTCTGCTACTATATTAGTTCTGTGTGTCTGCCTTGCTGTTGTTCAGGGCTCCTATTTTTGATGCAGTTGTTTTGGCTTCCTGGTACTGCATGGAATGATGTTCTTCAATATTCTCTTGCACATCTTTCAGGGCAGCTTGTGAGAGGTTAACATAGGTCATGGCCTTTACCACATCCAGGGCTGATTTTTGCAATGACGTACTCAAGGGTCACAAATAATGAAGAGATTTTGCTGTGATAACAAGACCTGCAATGAATTTAAAACTTGTGATGTTCCTTACCATGCCATTTGCTTTTGCAATGTTTTCACATTGACTAGACTGCTGAGTAACTTGCTCTAAGGCACAGAGAATTGCATGGTGCAAGGAAATAAAGACTTCAAAGGCATCATGTTATTCCATCCATCTGGTGTGACAAAAAAACTCTGTAGTTTAACTTTGCTGACATCACAGTGTGCAGTCTCTTCTTTTAGTATGGGTTCTGTCTTTGGAAAGTATTCACATAATTGCACAGTCTCATCTGCTGCTCCCATCACATTACAAATCATCTGATTCTCACAGGCTGCTACTATGTATCTTCCTTATTGAAGTTTCATCACCAGCCTTTATTGACCATTGGGAGCCTTTGTTTTACTTGTGTATGTATCTGTTTAGCTAATGGGATCCACACCAAAACCACAAGGCCTTTGTATAATGTGTTTCAATCCTTGGTCCTACATATTTGTGTTTCCCGTTCGTATTGCCAGCTCTCTGTCACATTTATTATGCCACTAGAGACCTGACTTTCCTGGGCCTCCTGCTTCTCTACAACTCCAATATCCCCAACAGTACTAAAACTAGGGACCTAAAGTTTTGCCAACAGATAAATAAAACATGATGGAGGGAGAGTTTTATAATGCAGTATCTCCAAAACCTCTGGAATAAACTCCCCCTGCATGTCAATCATTATGACTCACTGTCTTCCTTCAAACATAAACTTTAAACTTACCACCCCCCTCCCCAAGCTGGAAGTGGTAACTATGCTGAAGCTTACACTAAAGCCCTGTACAATCACTTGCATAAGCGCATAAACTTGGTCGTACCAGAAAGAATCAAAGTCAGAGCCCCAAGTAAAATCAAGGTGCCATGGTGGACATCCAACATCAAAAATCTTTACAATAAATGCAAAACGTTGTTCAAGAAAACAAAGGAAACAATGGAAAAGCACCATCCTCAGCCTCAACAGGCAAATGATATAACTTGTCGAATGTTGTCAAATCCTCCAAGGGCTTCTTTGAGAGAAACTTAGCAAGTACAGCCAAGGATAACAATAAGGCCTTTTACAGCTATTTACATAACCTAGAGGGTAGCACCCAAGCATGTGCACAACTAGTGGCCAACGGTATCACACACGCTGACCCCACAGAGATAGCAAACCTGCTAGCAGATAGATTTGGTGAAAATTTCACTCCCTTATCCCCTCCTAACTTACAATAAACCTTCCCCCAACCCCCCCCTCCCTCACATATCTGGAGAGCAGGTCTTCAAAGCCTTGTCCAAGACATAAAACACAGAACCTATGGGACCAGATGACATCCCAGGCTGTCTTCTAAACAGGCTAAAACATGAACTAGCATCACCACTAACTACCCTTTTCAATCATAGCCTAACCATAGGCTTTGTTCCTGCAGAATGGAGAACAGCAACAGTTATTCCCCTCCACAAAGGTGGCCTAGCAACAGTCCCAGGGAATTACAGACCCATAAGCCTGACCAGCCTCATTTGTAAGGCCATGGAACATATCATTATGGACCTTATAAATAAAGACACAGGTAACCTCCAAACCCTAAATCCTACCCAATTTGGTTTTGTGAAGGGAAGATCCTGCTTGTTAAATCAGGTGGATTTCTTTGAAAATGTCACCAAGGCCCCCGACGAGGGCAAATCTGTGGACACAGCATACCTCGATTTGGTAAAGGCTTTCAACACAATACCACATTCAGGCATTACCGATAAACTTAGCAAAGTGAATGTAAACCCCTTTGTTGTAAGATGGGTGGCCAACTGGCTCACAAACCAGACACACACCAACATAGTGGATGACTCCACATCAACCACAAGACCTGCTAACAGTGGGGTGTCATAAGGGTCAGTGCTGGGCCCCTAAATGTTTGGCATATACTTCTCAGAAGTTCAGGTCAAAACTAAGGGGTTGTGACTGAATAAGTTTGCAGATGACTGCAAACTAGATGCAATCATTGAATCCGTAAATGATGTCAGTATACTCCAAGAGGGTCTCACGCAGACCATCAACTGGTGTATTAGTCATGGTCTCAAACTGAATGTAAAGAAATGCATCATCATTCCCTTCAGCACAATGTCCTATCACACTATCAAATCAACAACAATACCTTAAGTTTCCATGAACTGGTAAGGGACCTGGGATCAGAAGTTGACTGTAACCCTCATTTTGACCACCATGTGTCTACTGTAGTAAGGAAAGCTTTCTACATAGTACACTTGATTAGCAAAGGCTTTGCCTCGAGAACAAAAGAAGTTATAACCCTTTATACTTGGTACTTATCCAGCCCATAATTGAGTATAACACCCCCAGTTGGCATGTACCATAGTAAACATCTGCAGCAATTAGAGGGTCCTCCAAGGTTTCTAACAAAGAAGATCAAGGGGCTACAGCATGTGCCATAAATTGACTGACTAAAGTCCCTGTCACTACACTCCGTATCATATAGACTTCTTAGGGGAGATTTATGCCTGACCTAGGCAGCAATCTAAGACCCAAACCTAATGAACTTGCTGCATATTCATAAATCAAACGGGACTAGGGCTACCTGCTTCAGGGACGAAAATGTAGCCTGAGGCTTAAATAGGACATGCTGGAGAATAGACTTATCACCCAGCGACTGCTGCATGTTTGGAACAGGCTATCAATTCATGTGAAACAGTAACCTGGACAAGAGGATGGGGCACTGTAAATTCTTACTAGGGATAGTGCCCACAACCCTCCTGGACATGGGCAGTCATCACTAAATGCAATCTTGGGTATTGACTAGCATTTCTATGTTATTACTTTGGGATGAAATGGCTAGGCTTAAAATGACCTACGGGTTGATAGCCTAGTAATCTCCTATGATCCTATGAACCTATAAACTAGATGACTTAGATTTCCACAAATGTACTCTTGGATTGATTGATATAGTCCTCCTGGAAAAAGGAAGTGCAGCCTGAAGGAAGATACTGGCAAGCTGTGATCTGTCAAATTAGCATTTGCACAAACGTGAGCAATGTCAGAATAAATAACTAAATTTGCAGTAAACTATAATAATAGATGAACAAGGACAGGAATCTGCCTGGATTAATATTAATATTAATATTACACAGTAAGATTGGATACCCTTTGTTAGGGCCTTAAAGTAGCTGTCAAGGAATGACTGGTGGCAGTAGAAACTACCTTATAGTCTGGGCAAAAGGGGGCATAACTAGTAAACCTGTTACAAACTTTCCCGAGTGTGCGTTTGTATGTAAATTAAACCTCAAAGAGTATGTATGTGTCATCTACTTGGGCAGGGACACGAAGCACTGGTTGGACAGATAGGGTGCTGGAGGTCTTAACTTAGTCACTCAGCTGAGATCTCAACTCTATAGCTGTGCCAGTGCGAAGTCTTACTGGGGCTGTTGAGAAAGAGGGAGAAACCAGTCCTGGACTCACTGTGGTCTCTGTGTGCTCTTAAGGGAAATTGGACTTGATGCAGAGAGCTGCATCTGAAAATACTGTGTGTGTGTACCTGTTATCCTCCCAGTGAACATCCCCCCACAGGTGCCAGTGGTGAGAACTGAGGTTCCTTGATTACTGGTCCAGTGGTGGGTCATCACAACTATCACTGTAAAAATACCTCTTACTGTTAAAATTGCTATTTTTGTGCAGTTTTAATAACTTTTAGAAATCTTTGCAATATATTTAAGTTTCTTTTTCAGAAAATGGTCAGAATGCAAGCTTTGTGCAGGATGCTAAATGTGTGACATTTCTTACCACATAGGTGTTATTAGCACTTAATTAACTTAATGAGTTAACACTGTTATAAAACTAGCGCCATTTATTATCACAGAGACCACAGTCAGTCTGGGGTTGGTTTCTACCTCTTTCTCCAGATCCTCAGTAAAACTCCCCACTGGCACACATATCACAATACCAGAAGAAAGCCTGGTACCCACCATTTCTGTCTCATGGGTAAATGCTGCATTGTCCAAAGGCAAGAATACAGCATTCATGGGACCTGATAATATCCCTGGCTGCATCCTACATGAGCTACAAAATGAACTAGCAGCACATCTGTGTGCCCTTTTCAATCACAGCCTTACCTCAGGCTATGTCCCTAATGAATACTGCACTGCTACAGTCATCCTGCTCCATAAAGAGGGAGCAACTACAGACCCTGGGAACTATTGTCCCATTACACAGAAAACAAGCGACAGTTGAATAAAAAACACCTTTATGAAACACAAAGCTTTTGGGAAAAACACCCTTTCTCAATGATTAACATAAGGTTCATTGAAACATCCATTTAAATACACACCCAAAAGACATCATGTGACCTGCAGCCAAGATCACATGACCAAACTTTTCAAATAAAAAACATTTTTATACATTATTACCTTACATATAAACAATATAAAAACCTCATGCAATAAAAACTGTATACATAAAAATATATATATGAAAAATATATGTATATATATACATTATTATTTTAACTTAGTATGTTGTATCTTGACCAATATAGGTTTCAAAGAGACAGCTGTATTCAAACCTGGGTACACATCAGCCTTTAGCTTTCCCATTAGTCTAATGAGTCCAGTATGCAAAGCTATGGAGCTTCATGGACCTGCTTAACAAAGATATAGGTAATCTCCAAGCTCTTGATCCCACACAGTTTAGCTTTGTCAAGGGTAGATCCTGCCTGCTGAACCTGGTTGACTTCTTTGAGGCAGTCATCAAGGCTGTAGATGAGGGTAAGGCAGTGCATACAGCCTACCTTGACCAGGCCAAGGCCTTTGATACCATTCCCCACTCAGGTATCATTGATAAACTCACCAAACAAGGCATTAATCCTTACATCACTAGGTAGGTTGCAAATTGGCTCACAGACAGGACCCACAGAGTGAAAGTTGTAGATTCCAAGTCAGACTGTCGACCAGTCATGAGTGGAGTCCCACAGGGCTCGGTCTTGGGCCCTCTCCTGTTTGGCATCTACTTCTCAGACTTCAAGGCTAACACAGAAGGACTCTGGCTGACCAAGTTCACTGATGACTGCAAGCTAGGAGTCATTATCAACTCCCCAAGTGATGCAGACATCCTACAATAGGGCCTCTCTGAGACCAATGACTGGTGTCAGAACCATGGCCTGAAGCTTAATATCAAAAAATGCATTATCATCCCCTTTGGAAAAAAGTCAGTTCCCATGAATTACCACACTGATGGGAGCCCACTGAACACTGAATGAGCTATAAGAGATCTGGGCACCCAGGTCGACAGCCACCTCACCTTCGACCACAACATTGCCACTGTGGTCAGAAAGTCCTTCTACATGGCACATCTTATAACCAAAGGTTTCACATCCAGGAAGAAAGAGGTCATCATCCCTCTCTACTCATCCCTCATTAGACCAGTCATTGAATATAATGCCCTGTTTGGCATGTACCTGACCAGACACCTAAAACAGCTGGAGAGACCACAAATCTATCTCACAAAAAGGATCCTAGGCCTTAAACACATGTCCTACATGGACAGACTCAAGAAATTTCAGCTGTTCTAAGTCTCTTATCATCTTCTTAGAGGTAATCTCTGCTTGACTTACAAAGTCATGTCTGACTCAGCCCTACTTGAAATGCTACATCTAAAGAAATCCCAATCCCCCCACACCACATGTTCCAGAGATCACAACCTCATTACTGCAAATAACAGAACATGCTAGAGGGACAGGTTAAGCTCCCAAAGACTGCCCATATTCTGGAATAAGCTTCTCATTCATGTCAAGCAGAGCAGCTCGCTGGCCCTATTCAAGAGAAATCTTGAAGAGTGGATAGGTAACAGAAAGTTCACTTCAGGAATCATTCTAGTTGCCCTACTGGATAAAGGTACTCTGAGCGAACATCTGGTGGCACAGTGCCTGGGCAATTTTTTTGGGCTAGACTTGTAAAGGCTGCAGGGCCATTACCCTAGTACACACCTATGAACCTTTGAACCTATGAACATAAATGGACAAAGGTCTTGTACTACAAATTGTGCTGATAAATTTCACTTAATTATAATTATTACTCACTGAGGTTGTAGGTAAAAAGAGTCTTCCCCTCAGTGTAATTGGCTCACTGTCACAGCAACTTATCAGCAAGCTGACAGTGAAAGTACAGTTTACTTCAATTTTTCAAACATGACCTGGCAGCTCCTGAACACAATCATCAGATTTTGAGAATGATCAGCTTCGATGAGGAATGACTGTGCTCACAAACTGCACTTGCGGTTAAAATAAAAAAGAAAAAACACAGCAGCACACATTTTACCACCAAAAGCAGTACCTTAAAAAGCAGCTTTTGGTGGTAGATTGTTTGCTGCTGTTTTTTTTTTTTTAATTTCCCTAACATCTACTGTGAAGTGCAAAATGGAGGTGGTAAAACTTTTGATTCCACACCCCCAACCCCGAAAACAAAATGCTTGCTGTTGGAAACATGAAAACTTACATCTAACTGGACAATGTTTGCTTGCACCATCACCTTATCAAGTTGCTCCCCAAGGAGTGCAGCTTAAAAGTACAGCACAGGCACCATGCTACTGAAGGACATTATTTAAAAAACTTTGGGACCCTTCTCACTATTCAGTAATTGAGTCCTAGCATTACAGTGTTTCTGAGATATCAGACATTGGTCAACTGTTTCTGATTTTTCCCTTGTATTATTTGGAATGTTCCTTTTAAAATTTCCTATTACGTAAAAATTGCTGAATATTGCCATCACTAAGTAAATACAAAAGTTTTGGTATCAATCTTTATATCTTTCAGAAAGTACATGCTGGCAATTTAGTGTTTAATAGAAATTTTTAATATATTTCCCTTTTTGGGGCTTTATCCCTTATCCTTGAGCTAAGAGGATGAGCTGTATGATTACAAGCTCTACCTAAAAATGAGGTTCACACTATCTATAACAATATCATTTTCTCAACTGTATTCACATTTTTTCTGGGAGTCGGTTAGATGAAAATCACTCCCTTGTGGTAATCTCCACCCCTCCATCCACTCTTTAACTGCCTTACCGACAACTTGTCTGTTGTTTGTTGTTGTGGGATCTAGGAGTGGCTCTTTGGGGTGGTAAGTAAGCTAAGGTGCACATACACAGCAACGTGTTTTGTTGTTAAATGGCATTGACGTAGAGTCATTAATGGATACATACCTGTTCCTGTTGGATATTCATCCATCATTCCGCTTGTAGGTGTGAACTTGTGAATGTATCTCTACTTGTGGTCAGTTGTTCCTTCAGTGGACAGAGTTTACGCTAGTGGCACCCGATGAAATTTCAATCCCATAAGTAAGTATATGGCTAATGCCTTGGCTAAGGTTGTGATGTGAGCGCTTGGATGAGGCCGTTTGTTTTTCTATTTATTGATCAAAGGAATGCCGTATAGTAGATAGAATGTGGTGCTTCCTCTTCCCTAGCCACACCCTCCCCCCAGTAAATCCGCCACTATACTGAAAAGTTTGCTGTATCATCAAACCTCTTAATTCTGTTGTAGTCTAGTCAGAGGATTATCTCACAGACTCTGGTTTCTCCTTTAGGGTATGCATGACTTGTAAATCCTACCTACAGGTGCACAGTTATTATTATTAATGCTTAGGAGTCCTTTGTCCCAGGCACTTTATTTAGTTGAGCTGCTGTGTTCTCTATTTCAGAGTGGTAGTTCAGATGGACAGCTGTGTTGCAGTTTACCTTATTTTTGTAGTAATCAAAGGAATGCAGAATCTTCAAAAATGTTGCTTTTCTACTGTGTCTGTTCACTTGTAATTTTGAAACACTTCCTTGCACAAAAAAAGTTAACAGAAAGGTCCCTGGCAGATAAACCTGCTTTGTTGTGTAGGATTTAATCATTTCACATTGTGGTTTATTTGTTTCAATGCCAGTTTGAATTATATGCTGCTAAACAGCCATAAGCTTGTTTGATACATTATCTGTTATGTTTTGTAGAAATTATTGTGCACTGATTGTTAGTTTATCTGTAGTACCACTTTAAATACACTGATAACTACAGGTAACTGCACACTTGGAACTGAATGTAAACTGAAATTACTCTGCATGCATATATGGTCTTTGAGTAGAAATAGTGGTGTTGCCTTGTTAAAATGACTTAGTAATCACTGTATTAATTAATTCATAGTGATGCTACATATACAATTGCATGTTCCCCTCACTATTCACTACCATCAGTATTCACGCCTCCAGCAGGAATAAGTCACGGTGGTCTCAGGGGTAATTCCTTCATTTCACAATAGCCGTGGATGAATGCCTATTTTCCATGTCTACACAGTTGTTCCATTTCAAATTCATTTCAACAACTGCTACCCAGCTGAGACCAGGCTTTACATTTTATCCAAATAATAAGAGTTACATTGAAATGGTCAAACCTGTATTTGCTACCAGCTCAGGAAATTAATTTCCTAGGCACCTGGATAGATATCATTCAACATCAGTTATCTCTGCTACATAAGACAAGCAAAGCAATAGAAGCATTTTTTTTTCCAATTTTCAAAAAAATTTATATTTTTTTTTTGGAAGGGAATTTCTCTCAGGGCATTGTGGGTATCTACAGAGCCAGATAATGGTCAATTGAGGCCCAAGGCAGGATAAAGGACCAGTTCTCCCACTATAACAAAATCCCATTATTTGAGTGTTGCTCTCTCAGGTTACTATAAAAACTGATCATATCTTGTCAGTGTGCATACTATTCACACTATACATACTATTCATTTACTAACTTCACACAAACAATTTGAATCCTAAAAGCAAGCTGAAAAGACACCAGCAAAGTGTGGAATGGGTGCAGCTTTGGCGAGACAAGTTAGCTGTCTGTGTAATTTGCAGTGGGAGGAATCAGAAATAAGAAGCAGCAAGCAACAAGAAAAAGAAATTTAAAGTACAAATGTTACAAAACTATGTTAATAATTGTTAATAAAGCAGTTTCTTAAATACAGTATTTAACGTAATGCTATTGTGTCTTCTACACTGTCTGCAGCAACGAACATTGTTTAAATTGAGTGGCATGGATGGAAGTGAAACTATAACCTGGTTCAAGGATCCAGAACCTGGTTCAAGGCTCCAGAAAGCACCCCTGCATTTCCAGGCTGTAACTCATACCACACTTTTCAGCCACCTAACCCGGACACCAAAGGTGGAGGTGTGTCCATATTCATTAAGGATATTCACACCTCCAGCCTAGTTGCTCAGCATAATGCATCCAAGGTTATCCAAGTGCAACTAACTCTGGGCAAAACTGCAATTCAAATTGTAGCTTGCTACAGATTCCCCACCATGCTCCAGGATTCCCACTCCTCTTTTCTTGGTATACTGGAAAATATTCGGGTTTAACCAAACACCCTAATAATGGGCGATTTCAACTACCCCACCATTAACTGGGAAAACTACTCATGTACCAACTCCTTCTCTCAATGCTTTCTGGAATTCATAAATTCCAATACCCTGGAACAACTTATCCACAACCCCACCAGGGGCAACAATATCCTAGACCTAGTCATTACCAACATGAGTGATTGGTGTTTCACACCTGAAGTCAACTTCTAGTTGGTCAGATCCAACCATAAGCTAATCACCCTAGATATCCACATCCTGCCTCCACCCCCCATTAAGGAAATCATGGTAAAAAATTTCTCCAAAGCCAACTTCATGCTTCATAAGACAGAAGTGGTGAACTTCATGACACCCATGCATATGGACAATACAGTTACGACTGCTGAATCCTACAAGATGGACTCTATAAGCACTTACACGAGTGCATGGATCGTGCTATCCCAAACAGAACCAAGATGCGATCCTCCAAAAAAAGGAAGCTAATCTGGTGGTCCCCTGCCATAAACAAAGTCTACAACAGAAGGAAGAAACTGTTGCGAAAGATAGTAAAATCCCATGAGTGGAGAAGTTCCCTGGTCAGTCTCAGTAAGAAGCTGAAATCCCTTATAACATCCTCCAAAGCTAGCTACGAAAACAAAATTGCCACTGATTCTAGGGACAACCACAAAGCATTTTATAGCTATGTCAAGAATCTCAATGGCAACACCCAGATCTGCTCTGAGTTACAGCACAATGGCATGAAAATTACAGAACCAATTGATATTGCCAACGTCCTGGCAGCTAGGTTCAGTGCTAACTTTATCCACCTCTCACCCCCTAAATGTCCCATATCTATACAGGAAGAATGAAAAGTCCCTGTAATCACAACTATGCAGGTAAAAGCTGAATTCTCTAAAGCCAAAAACACAGCATCCATGGGACCGGACAACATCCCAGGCTGCGTTTTACACGAACTTCAGAATGAACTGGCTCCCCACCTAAGCACCATGTTCAATCATATTCTCACATCAGGCTTTGTGCCCACTGAATGGTGCACAGCAGCAGTTATCCCACTCCATAAAGGGGGAGCCACCACTGACCCTGGGAACTATCGCCCTATTAGCCTGACGAGCCTGGTCTGCAAGGCTATGGAATGTATCATCATGGAACTCATAAACAAAGACATTGATAACCTCCAAACTCTGGACCCCACCCAGTTCGGGTTTGTGAAAGGCAGATCATGTCTCCTGAACTTGATTGACTTCTTTGAGGCAGTCACCAAAGCTGTAGACGAGGGTAAGGTGGTTCACACAGCCTATCTTGACCTCACCAAGGCTTATGACACCATCCCCCAGTCTGTAATTATAGCTAAACTCACTAAACTAGGTATAAATCCATATGTCACAAGATGGGTTGCCAACTGGCTCACTGACAGAACCCACACTGTAAAAGTTGCAGACTCCAAATCTGACTTCAAACCTGTGACACGTGGAGTATCATAGAGTTCAGTCCTGGGACCTCTCCTGTTTGGTATCTACTTCTGTGAAGTACAGACTAATACAGAAAGCCTTGGGATAATGAAGTTCAGAGATGACTGCAAACTAGGAGCCATAGTGGAGTCCCCAAATGATGTGGACATCCTACAGAAGGGCCTCACTGAGACAGCTGCCTGGTGTCAGAGCCATGGTCTCAAGCTCAATGCCAAAACATGCATTGTCATCCCCTTTGGTAAAAATCTGTACACATGAACTACCACATAGGCGGCAGTCTACTTAATGCCAAATGTGTGATAAGAGACCTGGGGACCCAGGTGGACAGTAGTCTGTCCTTTGATAATCACATTGCCACAGTAGTCAGGAAATCCTTCTATGTGGCACACCTCATCACAAAAAAAAATCTACAAAAAAAGAGGTCATTGTTCCCCTCTACTCGACACTCATTAGACCCATTATAGAATACAATGCCCCTTTTGAAATGTACCTCACAAGACATCTGCAGCAGATGGAAAGGCCACAGAAGTACCTCACAAAGAGGATTACTAGCCTCAAATAGCTCCACTGACCATCTCAAAAAAACCCAGCTTTACTCCATAGCATATTGCCTACTCCGAGGTGATCTTTGCCTAACATATAAAGCTATGTCAAAACCAGAGCTGTTGGACATGCTACATCTAAAGAAATCCCAATCCCTCTGACCTAAACTTTGTCACCACAATAAACAGGACATGCTGGAGAGATAGATTCCTGTCCCAGAGACTTCCTATACTCTGGAACAAGCTACCCATCTATGTCAAGCAAAGTTCCTCATTAGCACTCATCAAAAAAATCTTGATGAGTGGATGGGAAATAGGAAATACATCCCGGGGATCACTTCTGTGGCTCTGCTCGACAGGGGCACAGGAAAATAACTTTCTTGGATGGCGTAAGCCAGGGAATCTTGTTGGCTAGGCTTACTTAGGCCCTTGGGCCGATAGCCTAGTACCTACCTATGAACCTATAATAAATAAATAAATAAATTAGAGCTTGCAAAAGAAACAAAGGGACTACTTTACATTTTCAAGCTGCAAAATAAAAGATGCATGTGTTAATTAAAGGGAGATGGCTCAGATGGGGAAATGGAACTGCATTTTTTCTCTTTAATTCTCATTTTTTTATTATACTGTACTATTTATAAGTGTGATGCACAATCATGTGGGTCATCACACTTAATCCTGGAATTCAGTAGCCAGTGTCATTGATTATTAAGAAAACATACTGAAAAGATATCTGTGATTACACTCACAGGCCGCACCCCAGCTAACACCTAGGGAGCCTTGTGCTGGATCCGGCTCTGGGCGCCTGGCATCCTGCACAGTCACAGTTCATTTTAAAAGACAACCTTTGAGAATAACACATTAAAGAGTTGTTTATATTAAAAATGTTCACTCTGATTGGGCAACCCAGTCAGTATGACCATTGTAAATCCAACATATCCAAGCAGAAATAAGACCAGTTGCACACTTGCAGAGCTAAAGTACTATAAGCAGGTGGATTGGTCATATGTACTTCTCAAGAAATTGGTGGAATGTCCCTTTCTTCTTTACTTTTTTGTTATAGCTCTCTTAAACATCTCATCTATTGATAAATCATCAGCAGCGACTCAGTAATATTACACAAGCAAAATGCTCAGATGTAAATCTCGCCTTCTGAAAAATTTAAAACACGTTAAAGTAATATTTAGAAACACTGCTACAGAGAAACTCCTATTATTTCAAATGTGTAATAAAACTTAGGTTGATTGGATACACAGATTAGCATGCTCTTTCTAAATCAAGTTCTCCACAGGAAAAACTGTGGTAACTCATTTTCTCTGTGCCAGTAAGCAGAGAAATAAATACATGTGTGTGTGTGTGTGTGTGTGTGTGTGTGTGTGTGTGTGTGTGTGTGTGTGTCTGTATGTATATATATATATATACATATATATATATATATATATATATATATATATATATATATATATATGTATGGGTCTACCTTCATTTATCAAAATTGCACTTACCTGAATTCTAAATCAATGAGACCACTTGTATGAATGACAAGAATTACAAAGCCTTCCTTTACTGACAGTTATTCACAGGGTAAATAACCACTTGGCCACTGTGGTGACCTTTTCTCAAGTATAGTGTGATCCCAGAGTTGGTATATTTAGTTAGGGAAGTGTGTGTGTGGGGGGGTAAAGCTCCCTACTTGGATGGGTTTGACTTTGTTCTGATTAGTTGTTTTGTCCTGGTGGCCAAGTGGTTATTTACCTTGTGAATAACTGTTGGTGATCCGAGTCTTCGTTATTTTTGCCTTTCGTACAAGTAGTCTTGCTGATTTGGAATTCAGGTAAGTGTAATGTCGATAAATGAAAGTAAACCTATATATACGTGTGTGTGTGTGTGTGTGTGTGTGTGTGTGTGTGTGTGTGTGTGTGTATATATATATATATATATATATATATATATATGAAAAATACTTTTTTCACATCAGTAAACTGCTCTGTGGAGCAAAATAAAATATTTTTAAAAAACACTTCTCAGTGCTCGGTGAGCTCTACACCATACCTCCCAACCTCTTACAAAAAACAAAACAAAAAAAACTGAGGTATCTATTGTTATTCTTCAGATATATGCCAGAAAAACATAGTTTTCATGAACAACAGATCAAGAATATGAGTGAAACATAAAGACATTTTGCAAAAACCTAGCCAGTTGAGAGGGAGACACTACACAGGCCATGCACATTCCTCAATACCTTTAAAACAAACAACAACAAAAAAAGATGACACAACAGCGCACTTTAAATATCTAGGATGCACCAGACTACCACTAAGGCACTAAAGACCATTTATACAATGACATCATGTAGAAATGGTAAGTTTGTTTTAAGTAATGTCATTGTATATAACAGCAATAATCTACTCCTAAGTGTGGGCAATACCTTTATGATTAAACTATGTTAACTGTGGCCAAATCCTGCATTATCCACACCCACTTATGGGTGATTGCTAAAATTATCTTGCAGAGCTATGTGGTATCCCTCAAAACAAATGTCTGACCAGACTTTACCTGTAAAGATTGATTGTGTTTTGCTTTTATTTTGTTTACAGGGGTACAGAACTGATCCATATGGACCACTTTAGGCACTTCCTTGGGAAAATGCAAGATATACAGACAGATCTAGGATGTAAACAGAGCTGACTTTGTATGTTTAGGTTAATAGGCAGATGCTGAGAATCTTTGCTAAGGAGTACCAGTCCTCTGCTAGCATCCTCCTCAGATTATTACTAAGTAGTACCAGTCTGCTATTAGCACCCCCTCAGATTATTACTAAGGAGTACCAATCCACTATTAGCCCCCTCAGATTATTACTAAGTAGTACCAGTCTGCTATTAGCACCCCCTTCAGATTATTACTAAGTAGTACCACTCAGCAATTAGCACCCTCTCAGATTATTACTACGGAGTATCAGTCTGCTATTAGCACCCCTTCAGATGATTAGTAAAGAGTACCAGTCTTCTGTTAGCATCCTCCTCAGATTGCTACTGAGTAGTACCAGTCTACTATGTACCACCTCTTCAGATTATTAATAAGGAGCACCAGTAGCTATTAGAATTTTCATCCAGTTATCACTACCAGTGCATCAGATTAACCTTGACTCAGGGGCTCATTTTTACTTTCTGTCAATACTGGACAAATGGAGCTTTTAAAAATAATATTGTATCAAATACAGGCAATGTGGGCCTTATGGTATTAAAAGTCATCCTAAAAATCTTGCATCTAGGTGAGATCTGCATTCAAATAATAGCTGTATTATATCTGAACAACTGGGAAGACATCTTCCTTTTATCTTTGCAGTCCATCTCTGAAGGCATGAAAATAACCTGTATAAAATCATTTCACATGTACAAGCAGTACACATTGCAGGCCGTCTCATTGTATCAGCTGATATCCTCAGAAAGCAAATGAATGTTGTACACTTGGCAGTTGTACCAGATGAAGTTACACTAATTTAAATATGGGGTTATTCACAGAGAGAGCTATATACCTCCCAGAGCACTGTACAACTATTAAGGTTCTGCACAAGAGCCACTGCGGAAAGGTGGAGGGAAAATAACTGTCTCCTCCAAGTGGATCAGTGTCTTCTTTATGTACATCTCCTATGGTTCTTATTCAGAAGGTGTTTTCAAAGGGAACAGTGGCAAAGAGATCATGGAGGTCACTTCAAATGGTACTAGAGCCCCCAAGGAAATTGCCAGTGCTTTCTTTTTATTAAGACCAGAGATTAAGGTTTTTCCTCCCATCCTCCTCCTTCCCTCTCACAGTCTAGATGATGTACAGTGATTTTTGGCCTTGTCAGCTCCCATCCTCCTCCTTCCCTCTCACAGTCTAGATGATTTACAGTGATTTTTGCCATTGTCAACTCCCATCCTCCTCCTTCCCTCTCACAGTCTAGATGATTTACAGTGATTTTTGGCCTTGTCAGCTCCCGTCCTTCTCCTTCCCTCTTACAGTCTAGATTATATACAGTGAGTTTTGGCCTTGTCAGATGAGGTACTGTATACATTAAAAGAAACAAGGAAACCAGCCATTAAAAACTACTAACAGAAAAACTGGCTCAGGATTTCAGTTTGGACTTCAGATAACAATGTTGAATAAAATTCTCCTGCATAGCTAATTAAGACATTTCTGTCCTGCTTCACACATTTGTGTTATTATTCTGCATGCACTGCACTTCTTTAATCACCTGTTTGGCTATGGTGAACCTATTCTTGGGAAGTACCCTTCATGTCAGGCCATGCAGACATAATCAGGCTGCAGTGTGGGACTTTAATGTTATGCAGGCGAGGCAAACCCTCGGTTCATAACAACCAACAGATAATATTAAATATGATAAACTCCTTTTTGGTAGAAATCAGTTCTGCAAGGAGAAAGTCATAATTAGATGTACTGTAGTACAACAAACCAAATTTAGTTATCTACCAAGACAGTTTATTTGAAAGTAAACCCTACTTTTATGGCTTATGTAATTTCAGAAACAACCCCTAATAGGCAGTTTAGCTCCCTGTATATTTTCTAAATAAATAAAATAAAAGGTGAAGGTTACTGCATATTTTAGATGTTCAAGGGTAGCGTATGTGTTATATTTGTATAACTGTTTAATACAGAATCAAAACAAGAGTAAAACAAGACCTTCCAGATGCTAAGCAAACTTTTTAAATGCATACATATTCCAAAACCACTGAGTATGATTATTATTCTTGCCTTGTCAGTATCCTCTCCTCAGGCTGCACCTCCTTTCTTCCACAGGGCCATACCAGTCAACTCTAGAGTAAATTTCTGAAAACCCATTCAGTCATCTAGCTTATGTTTAAGTGAAGATAGGAGTTGTAAAGCTTAACATGCAGAGTAAGTTTGTTCCAGATGTTTTGGAGGCATTGGGTTCTAAACCTGTCCCCTCACTATGTTTTATTTATCTGTTAGTGAAGATGTAGGTCCCTGGTTCTATTACTGGTGAAGATACTGGATTTATGGGCAAACAGGAAGTCTAGAACAATCAGGTTTCTGATCAGAGGCATAGCTAAGGTGGGGCAAATGAGGCAGCTGCCTAGGGTGCAAATAAATGCTGGCACTGAAGCTATGTAGCACCCTTTGTGTGGCATAGACTGTACCAGCTTTTTTTTCTCTTCATAGGGGGCACCAGATCAAGGGATAGCACTCGGTGCAAAAACAGCTACACCTCTGTTTTTAACGTAAGTAAGAAAGACAGAGGTCTCCCCTTACAAGTCTATAAGACACTGGATAAAAGGATAGATTCTTTGGCTTCTCCTGCTAGCTCAAGGACTTTAAGCTTGTGATAGTTTTGGTTAGGAAACTTTGGTGTCTTTCTAATTGATTGATATGTTAAGTGAGATTTATCCAATTGGTGAACTGAACTAGATAATTTGCCTGATGATTGCTTAGTATAAGGGATTGATTACCTCTTTGGATCATTTAGCAATTAGCTGGGCTAAGAAAAATGATTTCCTGCTAACCAGTGTCACATGGCGGTAAAGAGAGGGAGTTGTTAACTCATGTATCTGGATCCCTGCCTTAATTTTGGTTTTGTAGAAGTGTGTTTTTAGCCAGTATGATGAAGGAAGGATTATCTACCTAAACTAATCATGCAATGCTTTCAGCCTTTAGTATGAGCCCAGTTTTAGGACACTAAGAGGTTACTAAGGAAATTTCATTCTGGAGGGTTTGGGTGTCATAGGGTGACTTAACAAGAAATCCCAGTTTGCCAGTGGGCTCTCTGCTTGGAGATTTAAGAAGTAAATGCCAAAAAGGACTTTAAGAGGACAGTGATGGTCACTTCCATGCTTTGTAAGTGTTGAGGCATCTGCAACTCGCACTGTGTGGGATCTGACTTTTAGTCAGTTTGTTATCCATCTTACCCCATATGGGTCAAGTTTAAAAGCATTTTATTTTTGTATGATCAACATAGGGAATGATGTTGAAGACCTTGGCCAGGTCAAGATACACCCTGTGCATTGCATGATGACCATTTACAGCCTCTGTAACCTCTTCAAAGAAATTTACCACATTAAATACAGAGGATTTATCCATCACAAAGCTAAATGTTAGGGGTCTAGTCTAACATGATTAATGATAGCACAGTTTATGAGGTTGCTTTGCAGATGAGGCTTGTAAGCCTGATGTGTCTGTAATTACCTGGGTCTTTTGTAAGGCCATTCTTATGGAAGGAACTATCCACTGCTTTAATCCACTCATCAGGGATAAAACCAATAGCTAAACTTAAGTTAAACAGTTTGAGGAATGTGTCTGCAAGGACATGTTTAACACTATTGATTAAGCAGACAGGTTATATGGAGGAAGTCATTTTGGTTTTGGTTAACACTTTTAGTAAATGATCTTTAGCGGTAATAGTGGGAGTAAGGGCTTCAAATATTTCAGGGCTTTGAATAGAAGTCTGCACTAAAATTGTTCACAAGGATATTGGCAATGTAATTTGGGTTATAATGAACTTATACTATTCAGAGCTAATTATAGTTGTAATGTTTTTTGTGAGGCAACTTTGACAAGTCCTTGGAGAAAGTGGCAATGCATTTAGCCCAAACAGCCACTGTTTTCCATGCATATATGTAAAGTTGGTACTTGTCAAGTTGTAATATTTGTTGAACAAATGTGTTATATAAAGGTAGAACCGAATTTGCTGGAGTTGTTCCAATGGATTTCTTTGACATCTTTTCATCCCAGGGCATATACCATGTATACATCAGTGTGTAATGTTTTATAGTAATGTATTTATTTGGTTCAATAAGACATGCTAGAATGTAAGGAAAAAAAACTGGCACAGGTACCACAATTTGATTTTATTAAGTTCTATATTTTGTTAAATGGCTTTTTACACAATGTAAGGTTAGGTAAAGTGAATTTATTTTTAACCAGGTCATTTCAGGATATTTTCAGTACTGTAATAGTATTTGTTCAGTAGAAGAAGGTGTATACTTACAGCATACATTCTAGAAGGTGGCATTCAATGTTAAAAATATTAGCTATACCCCTGTTTCCATCTCCCAGGATTTCTGTGGGTACTGCCTTTCTCACTTCCCATATTTTCCTTATTGCTACAGTAATTCTTCTTCAAGTAAGATATTACAGCTGAGTTAGACCTTTACCAGGAATGTGGTAACAAGATTCTAACAGCAACAATCAAACAACTCAGTACCTGTCCCCATATCACTGTTTATAGAATAGATAATACACTGTTTACACAGCTGCTAGTGGAATAGAAGAGATCTTACATCACTGTGCATCTTCTTGGATGAACCAAAGTGGTTTTTGTACAATGGTCTGTTTTATTAGAATTCAATAAACATGATTCAGAAAAAAATGTAAGATGCAGCACAACTTGTTTGGTTCTGTTTGTATTACTTTTTGCAAGGTTCAGTCTTTGTACCACAGATTTCAGTTGAAATAAGTTATATCTATGGCGCTGCTTACATTTTAAGATGAATATTACGGCCTGTCCAGAGTAACTGATTTGGAACAATTCCTTAACATTCTGAAAAATGAGAAGCATAAGAACAAATCAATGACATATCACCTGAAACTGACAAAAGCTTAAGCTAGGATTGAAGGTACTGTCCAGCAGTTTTGGTTCACTGTCAGAGATTAATAAGGAAGATAAATATGTTATTATTTGATTTTTATAATACTCCTCTTTCAAACGTCTGCTGTAATGTGATTACCTTATTCGGGTATTATCTCCAGGTATACAGTTACAATCAAGAAGTTACAAAATTTAGATCACATTTGACAGCACAGAATGGTTACCTCTTAACACTGTCCTCACTTAACATCCCTCTAACTGCTTAAAAGAAATGGTTAGGATTTGTAGATAAACAGCAGACAGTGCAATGGTAATTAGTGGCGATAAGGGTGAAAAGATTCAAAGGCAATGCGTAATCCATATCTTAGCTGCCTCTTCCAGCATTCTTCTGAATATTAGTTATTCACAAACATGCAAAGCATGCCTATGAATTAAGATGTTACTAAAATACCATGCTTCTTTCAAAAAATAAAAAAGGAAAAACACTGACATATTTTTTTACTGCAAACATTGGCATACAATGGAATCACAATAAATTCCAATTTATTATCCACAATTATAACAATAAAAATAATTAAGTCGATTTGCTCAATATATAATAATTTTATTATAGCAGTATAGGCAGTATTTTGCAGTGTCAGAGTGGAAGCAATTATGTGTTTATTACAGATGAACAAAAAAAAAAAAATTGTCATTTTACAACCAAGATTTTTGTGAGACCTGTTTAGAGGTGCTTTGATTTTTAAAACTTCACTGTCTATGTTGTTTTATTTTTTAATGACTAGAGTAGATGCCTTATTTGGTCCTCTGTCATGATTCTTTGAAGAAATATATTTTAGAGAAATGAGAAACGAGTCACAGGTGAACACTGACTATCACGAAGAGATGAATAAAGATACTAACTCTTTCATTTTTATCACATTTGCTTTGTAGGGTCCACAGTGCTGTTCTGATATAGCAATATCCTTCCACTATGTTGTCCCAGAATGGATGTATGTGCTGGAATACTTTGTTTATAAACTTCATCCACAAGGCTATCAATATCAGTATGAACCTGAATGCGGACAGGCGGTGAATATTTCATTGTCCCCTGTAGCAGTTGCAAAAATGGCGAAGCGTTTCACAACAGAACATGCAAAAGTAGTGATGAACAAGTAAAGCAGGGGAGATGAAAAACACTACCTATCTAAAAAATTCCGAAGTCATATGGGACAAAGAATGGTTGCAGATTAAATTACATTTAGAATGACTGTGAAGGATGGAATTTCCAAGCTGCTAGATTCCAGTGTTGTGAAAGGCTATTCAGATTTAACATATCATACTCCTAATGTGATGACAGTTACTTTTCGCCATATTGTTAGCAGGACAGTGAAATATTAATGAGTGAGTTACACACAATGGATTTTGCATAACACCTTTCTCCAGCAGAGAGTCTAAGAATATAACTGATCTTATGACGTCTGTTGAGATGGCAAGTTTTCACAGCAGTGACGCTGTTCATATCTAAGAATGTACTTTTGTTTTATGTTTTAAGCACACGCACTTCAGCATCAAAACTTATGTATAAAACTTGAAAGCTTTAACCATCATTTTTTGTAAATTTACAACAGCTTGACTGATGATGATAATCCCTGTTAGGTTTTCAACTTTTTATACACTCAGTCTCTTAAAAATGTTTTGAAACACACTGACATAAAACAAGTCAATATATATGTTGCCAATGATCGTACATTAGGGCTGGACCCTAGACCTCAGCACTATGTTCTGAAGATATCTTCTTCCCATCTTTCTGCTAATACTAACATACAGACTTTATGACAGAATTTCCCGCCGCATATACTAGAAGGCTGCCTCTATACAGCAGTTGTGGTACTTGGTTTGGACATTAGATAATAGCAGACACTGATGTGTGTAAAAGACAGCCCTAGAGGCAATCACAGACATTATTATTGTTACCTGGTCTGTACACCTTTGCTATTTGTCTGTTTATTTTTATCTGTAGGCCATTCCTCAACATTAATTCCATTTTTCCTTTGCAATGGTTGTGTATTTTATTAAATTTTGGTAGCGGCTTCAAAGATGTGCACACTTTTAGGACAAAATCAAAAAGACTTGTGAAAGAAAATCAGAGTCCTTCAACCAAGATAAGACTGCTGCCCTGAATTGTTGAAATATAACCCCCTTCCCCACATAGTGATAAGCAAGTGGGAGGATCATGCTTATGGAAGCACACCAGTGGAACTGTAATGCATTGGATCTGCTGTTTGTATCCTGTAAACCAGTCATCTAAATTCTGTGGGTGCTGTCTGTTGAATAACTTTGTGTCTACTGCTATCTAGTGTCTACATAAGGAATATGCAGACAGCGTTTTATAGTACATGGCTTGGTAAAAAGTTGGGTCTGGTGGCAAGTCTTTACACACATGAAGTCTGAAACTCAAATGTATGGCATTATTTAGTGACTTCAATCTACAGTGATTTGCCAGAAAACCACAAGTTTTAAGAGGAACAAACCAAAAATATGGGCAAAAAATCTGGACATTCTGTGAAAATCTGGACTGCTGAGAGCTATGTGTAATGATTCTCTAAGAATCTAAAGTCTAATCATCCTTGCTAATTTGAAAGTGGAAGGGCCAGCTGCAGAACTGAAAAGATGGTGCAAAGACCTTTAGTCATTGACTAAATAGTCATTTGGCAGCATCAAGCCGTAAACTAAGTAAAGTCAAGGAAAAGTAATGCATGCTGTTGTGTTCTGCACACACCTGATAAAGTAAAGTTAGACAGCAAAGGTTGCTAAAGTTGTAATCTTTTATTTCAGGAAAAACAGTGTCGCAATGACTATAGATGGGAGTTGAAAGTGAATAAAGCAATGTGACACTAAAGTTTAGTACAACAACAAAGACATAGGAAGAAGCAGTCATAGAATTGCTGGGACATTTGGCATGCTAGTGCAATCTTTACATGACATGGAACACCTTCTCTCTTTAAAGACTGTCCTCACTTAAGCATGATTATCATGAAGATATAGCATATTAATTATCGATGATGATAATTTACTGTTATAGACGAAAACAGAATCCTAGTACTACTCCACCCTAACACACTGAGCATACTGTTGTGTGGTATGCCATCTTGGCTTTCTTGGCACAGCTAAGCTGGAAGAACACGCTTCTGCACACACCATTTCTAATACTTGCATGCCCACCTTTGCCAGACAGTTTTTTCCAGTATTTTTCTTACTAGGCTCAAAACAATTTCTGCAAACGGCAACATGTGGTACATCACAGCATATTCTCCTCAAACGTCATATTACTTGGACTGAATTGGTGTGACATCACTTCAGAAAATCATGCAAAGCAATGGAAATTAATCTGAGGCTGCAGGTGTTTCTTTCTACCTTCCATCTGATGGTGTAGTCTAGTCTTTGTTGTCAGTGTCTGCTTTTGCTGAGCACATAAAACAAAAAATAGAATGCCAGTTTGACTTAAAAATAGTTTCTGTTGACTTCAGGATAAAGTGAGACAAGTTTCTAAAACCCTTTATACTTAAAACATGTTAACTGCAGGAACTTGCTAATTATGTGTTCAAAGGTAAGGCATACAAAGTAAATGCAATGTAGTCACTTCACAAGGGTTCAAACAATTAAATCTCTTTCTCACTCCACATAGTATTAATAAGTATAATATAAAAACAAAATTACTCATTTGCTTTTAGGGAAGTCTTCTGATGGAAAACTTCTTCATCTTAGCAGGTGTGCATTTACAAGGAGACATAAATGCCATACATTTTCAATCACAGAAGCTCCATCCTAGAAAACAGCAAAATAAAACAAAGGACAGCTTACTTTGCAATTTTAAAACAGTCAGAAAAATCTTAATGAAATCCATCATTTTGAGTGGCTGAAACAACTTTTTTAAAGTGAGTTAAAAATTTAATTTCAAATTCTAAAGAAAAGCAGTGCAAGCAAAGCAGTCCAAGAATCAATCAATAGACAAAAATTGAGCTGCACAGGTCATTTTACATTTATAGGAATCATCGCCTAGATGTGGGTAGTGCAAGGTCTGTCTGAGGTCAGTTTTGTTAATCACATCATGCTAGTGATTCTAGCTACAAAACCCTCAGTCTGCTCCTTTAACATACTGGCCAGTGGTGATCTTACTTCGCATTCTGTTCCCCTTTTCGTCTTCATGATTCTGCTACCCAATGTCCAGTATGTTTCTTGGCTTGTCACATCCATACTTAAAATGAAGGATTCTTTATGGTGACTAAAAAAACTAAACATGGTAACCATTTGAAATGTCGGCACCCCCCTATAGCGAGTCCTGTAATGTGGCAATTGAATGCCCAAAAACAATCACCTTGCATATACCAAGTCTGAGATGGCTATTTCTTGGGATATTCCCTTTTGTTTGAGGTACAGCAATCTTTGGTATTTTGGCAGTGTGTCTGGGGGAGGATTGCCTTCCACATTTGGGGTGCATGGGGCTTGCCTCCCTGCAAAAAAAAAAGAAGTTTAAAAGAAAAGAACAATGTTTAGGATTTGCTCTTCTCCTGCATTTTCAATAATTTTTTTGGCATGTTGGCACTCGTTATTTTGCGTGCCGACATTTCAGAAGGGAGCCCCATACCACAGCTATTTCCTATCATTCTTGTAAATTCACATCACTGCATATTCAGTTTGCTATGATATTGTCATTGTTTTTGTAGTGCCTGTTTGGAAGTTGGGCATCTGATCCCACAGGCAGTCTGCTTTCTCTACTTTTTTACATGAGCATTAATAAGATACAGCAGGAGAACTGGGATTGGCTGCCTCAGGTAATACATGCAGTCACCATCCAACCTTATTTGCTTTATAATTCCAGAGTTTTCAGCAACAATTTTGAGTCAGCAGGGCATTTTTGGAATATATTAACTTTGTATAAGCAATAGAGGCATACAAACATACTATTGTAATACATGGTATACAGTTATTACCCCTGGAAATTGAGTAAATAATAACAGGTTTTGTGAGGTTTTTACATTGCAGCAACTATTATTTTCACATTTACTTACTTAGGACCCTTAAAATAACAAATGTAAACAGCCCTTACTGAAATTACACCCTCACAACCAGATGTTCTTTGTAAGCGTGTTAAAGGTAGTGAATGACAGTGTAAATGCTGTGATCAGTGTGGTTCCTCCCCAACTCCTCCAACTTAGAAAAGATTGAAATTGAGGCTGCATATGATGTAACAAAGATTGCTTTAAGATACTCTAATTCTGATGAAAAAGATTTTATTTTGTGCCTTGGCTAAGAACAGAAGCCAGTCATGTAGTAGTATCATTAGGGCTTTAAATTTCTTTATGTTAATATTAATTACCAGGAAATTTTAAACAAACATCTAATTTCCATATTTCAAAAAAGTGAGGTAAGTAATTCTGATTCTAAACTAATGAAAATGCTAAACAGCTCTAGAAGGTTTGTTTACTGCATGCCAAAATTTGTATATCATGTGTTTTTCTCTACAAGAAACATAATGTTTCGTTTGTAATGAACAGTTATTCAGTTTCATTAAAGAGACTGCTTAACCTGAATACATTTTAAAATTGGAACATTTCTTGTTTCTGTAGGGGTTCATTTTTGTTTTGGAAGCATCACCTTTTATATAATAACTATCCATACCAACGGGTAGGGCACCTTAATCTTTATGGGCATCAGCTAGGTTTAAAGAACTGTTGTTTCAGTAGTATAGCCAAACTGTCCACTGATGAGGTAAAAAAAAGGCAGAAACATTCATGGTCACACCTAGTGGGTTTGGCTTTATTGGCCTGAATGTAACCATAAAGACCTAAAAAGTAAAAAAAAAAAATAGGTTATGGACATTCAGAAGTCATGTAGCTGAAACACTTATGTCCTTAAGGGGTCATTTGCATATATCCCATGGACATGCATTACAGGATGTTTATTTTTTTTTTTTGTGTTTTTCTATATTAACTGTAAGACAGCACTAAGACTAAGGAGACTGTTTGCAGTCCTTTGCATATTTTCAACAATTCTTCTTCTCCATCAGTAAAGAGATATTTATTTATAAGTAAAAGGGCAAATTTAAAAGGCTATGTTCATAGTTACAAGGCATGCATTCTCAGTGACCATTATAAAGCTTAGGGAAATTCCCACTGGCACCAAAAGACTGTGTGGTTAAGTGACTTGCCCAATTTCATACAGTAGCTATGCAAATGAAGTTATAAGGGATCAAACTCTGTACTGCAGAAGCAGCTCATCAACAGCTCATACCCTTAGTCACCTGTAGGAGGGGAACTACATATCCTGAGTCCTCTTTAGTGAGGGGACTACACACCCTTAGACCTGTAGTAGGGGGACTACATACTCTTAGTCCCCTGTAGGAGAGGAACTACCTACATTTAGTCCCCTGTAGTAGAGGAACTGCACACTATTAGTCCCCTGTAGGAGGGGAACTACATACTCTTAGTCCCCTGTATGAGGGGAAGTACATACCCTTAGTCCCCTGTAGTAGGGAAACTACATACCCTTAGTCCCCTGTAGTAAGGGAACTACATACCCTTAGTCCCCTGTAGTAGGGGGACTACAAACCCTTCATCCCCAATAGTAGGGGACTACATACTCTAAGTCACCTGTAGGAGGGGAACTACATACTCCTAGTCCCGTCTAGTAGGGGAACTGCATATCCTTAGTTCCCTGTAGTAGGGGAACTACACACCCTTAGTCTCCTGTAGTAGGGGGATTACATATCCTTAGTCCACTGTAGTAGGGGAACTACATACCCTTAGTCCCCTGTAGTAGGGGAACTGCATACTCTTAGTCTCCTGTAGAAGGGAACTACATACCCTTTGACCCCTGTAGTAGGGGAACTACATACGCTTAGTCCCCTGTAGTAGGGGAACTACATACCCTTAGTCTCCTGTAGTGGGGGACTACATACCCTTTGTCCCCTGTAGTATGGGGACTACATTCTCTTAGTCCCCTGTAGAAGATGAACTACATACCCTTAGTCCCCTGTAGTAGGGGGACTACATACACTTAGTCCCCTGTAGTAAGGGGACTACATACCCTTAGTCCCCTGTAGTAGAGGGACTACATACCCTTAGTCCCCTGTAGTATGGGGACTACATACTCTTAGTCCCCTGTAGAAGATGAACTACATACCCATAGTCTCCTGTAGTAGGGGGACTACATACACTTAGTCCCCTGTAGTAAGGGGACTGCATACCCTTAGTCCCCTGTAGTAAGAGGACTACATAACCTTAGTCCCCTGTAGTAGGGGGACTACATACTCTTAGTCCCCTGTAGTAGGGGAACTACATACCTTTAGTCCCCTGTAGTAAGGGAAACTACATACCCTTAGTCCCCTGTAGTAGGGGACTACATACCATTAGTCCCCTGTAGTAGGGGGACTACATACCATTTGTCCTTTGTAGTAGGAGGACTACATATCCTTAGTCCCCTGTTATAGGGGGAATACATACCCGTAGTACTCTGTAGTAAGGGGACTACATACCCTTAGTCCCCTGTAGTAAGGAGACAACATACCCTTAGTCCCCTGCAGTAGAGGAACTACATACCCTTAGTCCCCTGTAGTAGGGGGACTATATACCCGTAGTACTCTGTAGTAAGGGGACTACATACCCTTAGTCCCCTGTAGTAGGGGGACTACATACCATTAGTCCCCTGTAGTAGGGGGGACTTCATACAATTTGTCCCTTGTAGTAGGAGGACTACATATCCTTAGTCCCCTTTTATAGGGGGACTACATACCCTTAGTACCCTGTAGTAAGGAGACAACATACCCTTAGTCTCCTGTAGTAGGGGGACTGCATACCCTTAGTACCCTGTAGTATGGGAACTACATACTCTTACTCCCCTGTAGTAGAGGAACTACATACTCTTAGTCCCCTGTAGTAGGGGGACTACATACCCTTAGTACTCTGTAGTAAGGGGGCTACATACCCTTAGTCCCCTGTAGTAGGGGGACTACATACCCTTAGTCCCTTGTTGTAGGGAGACTACATACTCTTAGTCCCCTGTATGAGGGGAACAACATACCCTTAGTCCCCTGTAGTAGGGGAACTACATACCCTTAGTCCCCTGTAGTAAGGGGACTACATACCCTTAGTCCCCTGTAGTAGTGGGACTACATACTCTTAGTCCCCTGTAGTAGGGGAACTACATATCCTTTGTCCCCTGTAGTAGGGAGACTACATACCTTTAGTCACCTGCAGGAAGGGAACTACATACCCTTAGTCCCCTATTGTAGGGGGACTACATACCCTTAGTCTCCTGTAGTAAGGGAACTACATACCCTTAGTCCCCTGTAGTAGGGGGACTACATACTCTTAGTCCCCTGTAGTAGGGGAACTACATACCCTTAGTCCCCTGTAGTAGGGGAACTACATACCCTTCATCCCCAGTAGTAGGGGGACTACATACTCTTCGTCACCTGTAGGAGGGGAACTACATACTCCTAGTCCCGTCTAGTAGGAGAACTGCATATCCTTAGTCCCCTGTAGTAGGGGGACTACATACCCTTAGTCACATGTAGGAGTGGAACTACATTTCCTTAGTTCCCTGTAGTAGGGGAACTACACATCCTTAGTCCCCTGTAGTAGGGGGATTACATATCCTTAGTCCCCTGTAGTAGGGGAACTACATACACTTAGTCCCCTGTAGGAGGGGAACTGCATACCCTTAGTCTCCTGTAGTAGGGAACTACATACCCTTCGTCCCCTGTAGTAGGGGAACTACATACGCCTAGTCCCCTGTAGTAGGGGAACTACATACGCTTAGTCCCCTGTAGTAGGGGAACTACATACCCTTAGTCTCCTGTAGTGGGGGACTACATACCCTTTGTCCCCTGTAGTAGCAGAACTACATACTCTTAGTCCCCTGTAGAAGATGAACTACATACCCTTAGTCCCCTGTAGTAAGGGGACTACATACCCTTAGTCTCCTGTAGTAAGAAGACTACATATCCTTAGTCCCCTGTAGTAGGTGGACTACATACCCTTAGTCCCCTGTTACAGGGGGACTACATACCCTTAGTCCCCTGTAGTAAGGAGACTACATACCCTTAGTCCCCTGTAGTAGGGGGACTACATACCCTTAGTCCCCTGTAGTATGGGGACTACATACTCTTAGTCCCCTGTAGAAGATGAACTACATACCCTTAATCCCCTGTAGTAGGGGGACTACATACACTTAGTCACCTGTAGGACGGAAACTACATACCTTTAGTACCCTGTAGTAGGGGAACTACATACCATTAGTCTCCTGTAGTAGGGGAACTACATACTTTTATTCTGCTGTAGTGGGGGACTACATACCCTTTGTCCCCTGTAGTAGGGGGACTACATACCCTTAGTCCCCTGTAGTAAGGAGACTACATACCTTTTTTCCCCTGTAGTAGGGGGACTACATACCCTTAGTCCCCTGTAGTATGGGAACTACATAATCTTAGTCCACTCTAGTAGATGAACTACATACCCTTAGTCCCCTGTAGTAGCGGGACTACATACACTTAGTCCCCTGTAGTAAGGGGACTACATACCGTTAGTCCCCTGTAGTAGGAGGACTACATACCCTTAGTCCCCTGTAGTATGGGGACTACATAGTCTTAGTCCCCTGTAGTAGGGGAACTACATACCCTTAGTCCCCTGTAGTAAGGGAAACTACATACCCTTAGTCCACTGTAGTAGGGGACTACATACCATTAGTCCCCTGTAGTAGGGGGACTACATACCATTTGTCCCTTGTAGTAGGAGGACTACATATCCTTAGTCCCCTGTTATAGGGGGACTACATACCCTTAGTACCCTGTAGTAAGGAGACGACATACCCTTAGTCCCCTGTAGTAGGGGGACTACATACCCTTAGTACCCTGTAGTATGGTGACTACATACTCTTAGTCCCCTGTAGTAGAGGAACTACATACCCTTAGTCCCCTGTAGTAGGGGACTACATACGCTTAGTACTATGTAGTAAGGGGGCTACATACCCTTAGTCCCCTGTAGTAGGGGGACTACGTACCCTTAGTCCCCTGTTGTAGGGAGACTACATACTCTTAGTCCCCTGTATGAGGGGAACTACATACCCTTAGTCCCCTGTAGTAGGGGAACTACATACACTTAGTCCCCTGTAGTAAGGGGACTACATACTCTTAGTGCCCTGTAGTAGGGGGACTACATACTCTTAGTCCTTTGTAGTGGGGGAACTACATACCCTTTGTTCCCTGTAGTAGGGGGACTACATACCCTTAGTCACCTGTAGGAGTGGAACTACATATCCTTAGTTCCCTGTATTAGGGGAACTACACAACCTTAGTCCCCTGTAGTAGGGGGATTACATTTACTTTGTCCCCTGTAGTAGGGGAACTACATACCCTTAGTCCCCTGTAGTAGGGGAACTACATACCCTTAGTCCCCTGTAGTAGGGGAACTGCATACCCTTAGTCTCCTGTAGTAGGGAACTACATACCCTTCATCCCCTGTAGTAGGGAAACTACATACCCTTAGTCCCCTGTAGTAGGGGAACTACATACTCTTAGTCCCCTGTAGTAGGGGAACTACATATCTTTAGTTTCCTGCAGTGGGGACTACATACACTTTGTCCCCTGTAGTAGGGGGACTACATACCCTTTCTCCCCTGTATTAGGGGGACTACATACCCTTAGTCCCCTGTTAGCGGGGGACTACATAACCTTAGTCCCCTGTAGTAGGGGGACTACATACCCTTAGTCACCTGTAGGAGGGAAACTACATATCCTTAGTCCCCTGTAGTAGGGGAACTACATACCATTAGTCTCCTGTAGTAGGGGAACTACATACTTTTATTCTCTTGTAGTGGGGGACTACATACCCTTTGTCCCCTGTAGTAGGGGGACTACATACCCTTTGTCCCCTGTAGTAGGGGGACTACCTACCCTTAGTCCCCTGTTATAGGGGGACTACATACCCTTAGTCCCCTGTAGTAGGAGGACTATATAGCCTTAGTCCCCTGTTACAGGGGGACTACATACCCTTAGTAGCCTGTAGTAAGGAGACGACATACCCTTAGTCCCCTGTAGTAGGGGGACTACATACCCTTAGTACCCTGTAGTATGGGGACTAAATACTCTTAGCCCCCTGTAGTAGAGGAACTACATACCCTTAGTCCCCTGTAGTAGGGGGACTACATACGCTTAGTACTATGTAGTAAGGGGGCTACATACCCTTAGTCCCCTGTAGTAGGAGGACTACATACCCTTAGTCCCCTGTAGTAAGGGAAACTACATACCCTTAGTCCACTGTAGTAGGGGGACTACATACCATTAGTCCCCTGTAGTAAGGGGACTACATGCCATTTGTCCCTTGTAGTAGGAGGACTACATATCCTTAGTCCCCTGTTACAGGGGGGACTACATACTCTTAGAACCCTGTAGTAGGGGGACTACATACTCTTAGTCCCCTGTAGTAGGGGAACTACATACCCTTTGTTCCCTGTAGTAGGGGGACTACATACCCTTAGTCACCTGCAGGAGGGCAACTACATACCCTTAATCCCCTGTAGTAGGGGGACTACATACCCTTAGTCACCTGTAGGAGTGGAAATACATATCCTTAGTTCCCTGTAGTAGGGGGAACTACACAACCTTAGTCCCCTGTAGTAGGGGGATTACATATCCTTAGTCCGCTGTTGTAGGGGAACTACATACCCTTAGTCCCCTGTAGTAGGGGAACTGCATACCCTTAGTCTCCTGTAGTAGGGAACTACATACCCTTCGTCCCCTGTAGTAGGGGAACTACATACCCTTAGTCCCCTGTAGTATGGGAACTACATACCCTTAGTCCCCTGTAGTGGGGGAACTACATACCCTTAGTCTCCTGTAGTGGGGGACTACATACGCTTTGTCCTCTGTAGTAGGGGGACTACATACCCTTTCTCCCCTGTATTAGGGGGACTACATACCCTTAGTCCCCTGTTAGCGGGGGACTACATACCCTTAGTCCCTTGTAGTAAGGAGACTACATACCCTTAGTCCCCTGTAGTAGGGGAACTACAAACCTTTAGTCCCCCGTAGTAAGGGAAACTACATACCCTTAGTCCCCTGTAGTAGGGGAACTACAAACCCTTAGTCCCCTGTTGTAGGGAGACTACATACTCTTAGTCCCCTGTATGAGGGGAACTACATACCCTTAGTCCCCTGTAGTAGGTGAACTACATACCATTAGTCTCCTGTAGTAAGGGGACTTCATACCCTTAGTCCCCTGTAGTAGGGGGACTACATACTCTTAGTCCCCTCTAGTAGGAGAACTACATACCCTTTGTCCCCTGTAGTAGGGGGACTACATACCCTTAGTCACCTGCAGGAGGAGAACTACATACCTTTAGTCCCCTGTAGTAGGGGGACTACATACACTTAGTCACCTGTAGGAGGGAACCTACATACTCTTAGTCCCCTGTGGTAGAGGAACTACATACCCTTAGTCCCCTGTAGTAGGGGACTACATATCCTTAGTCCCCAGTAGTAGGGGAACTACATACCCTTAATCCCCTGTAGTAGGGGAACTACATACCCTTACTCTCCTGTATTAGGGAACTACATACCCTTAATCCCCTATAGTAGGGGAACTACATACCCTAAGTCCCCTGTAATAGGGGAACTGCATACCCTTAATCCCCTGTAGTAGGGGACTACATACCCTTAGTCTCCTGTAGTAGGGAACTACATACCCTTAGTCCACTGTAGTAGGGGGCTACATACCCTTAGTTCCCTGTAGTATGGGGACTACATACTCTTAGTCCCCTGTAGTAGAGGAACTACATTCCCTTAGTAACGTGTAGTAGGGGGACTACATACCCTTAGTCCCCTGTAGTGAAGGGACTACATACCCTTAGTCCCCTGTAGTAGGGGGACTACATAACCTTAGTCCCCTGTAGTAGGAGGACTACACACTCTTAGTCCCCTGTAGTAGGGGAACTACATACCCTTAGTCCCCTGTAGTAGGGGAACTACATACCCTTAGTCCCCTGTAGTGAGGGGACTACATACCCTTAGTCCCCTGTAGTAGGGGAACTACATACCCTTAGTCCCCTGTAGTAGGGGAACTGCATACCCTTTGTCCCATGTAGTGATGGGACTACATACCCTTAGTCCCCTGTGGTAGGGGAACTACATTCCCTTAGTCCCCTGTAGTAGGGGAACTGCATACCCTTAGTCCCATGTATTAGGGGAACTACATACACTTAGTCCTCTGTAGTAGGGGAACTAGTGACAATAGAGCAGAGCAGACCCGAAAGGACAGAATTCCCAGTCTCTTATGTTCTCGGCTACAGATAAACAATTATTCCAAGAAACTCTTTCAGCAGGGCACTCATTTTATCATTCTGAGCTTCTAATATACTTTCTGCTTTTCCTATTACACTTTTAATGAGGATGAGATCTGATGTACAGAATAATCTATTGACAGCAGTAGTAGAAATATATTTTGGTGTCAGGCTGAAATATATCTTTGGTTAAAGACTCACTGTATACCCATTCAAATTTATTACCATCCTTTCTAAAAATAGAAAAGCCTTTTTTACTAAACATATATTGCATGAGGGTCAGAGACTGAGTGCCATTGACTTTGCTATGGATGGTGTTTTACTCAGGGCTCTTCCTGTTTACAAAGAGAGACAACAGAACTGGATTTCAGATTTGGATCTACTCTTTCTAAAGCAGTACCTAGAAGTCAAGATGTTCAATACAGCAATATTTATTTAGCACCTTTTCTTCTGTTTTTGGGAGCATGGTTATTAATTTTGGATCTAAAAGATGCTAAGCGTTATGTCCCTTATCTTTCCGCTTATGGAACAGTTCTCATGTTCAGGATAGGAAAACAGCATGTTCAGTTTGCTTTGTCACTGTTGTCTCTAGAAATTGCTTTAAGGGTGTTCAAAAAGACACTAGCTTCTGTCATAATGACATTCTCGAGGGCGGTGGGGTTGCACATTTATCCCTACCTTGATGCCTGTCCAGTTGAAGCAATATCTGTTCACTAGTTCAAGGATAAGAATCACGAGAATTCAGTTTCTTAGTTTTTTGTAGTTAGACAGCAGTGGCAAGAAATCAGATCTGACCCTAGCAGGGAAAGGTATATTAATTGTTGTTCATATGATATTTATTTGTAGTGTCATAAATATTATATTTTTCCAACTATCTCAACAGCCAGGTAGCACAGACATAACTGCTTAGCCTCATATATGAAAGATCTCAGCTGGAAGAATAAAATGCAGCTGACAGTATGTGTGTAATTTGAGTGTTGCTGAGATATTGTAAGTTATTTACAAAATATTACAAACCTAATAGTTAGTATGTTTGCTGTAACTTAGAAAATCTACTTTAAAACCTAGAACCTAAAGAACACTGTTACTATAAAATAGTTTGCGCTGAAGTATTTGCCATTCACACTTCTGTAGTGATGCCTATGGTTCCAGAGGTGTGACCATTTGTTTAAAATGTGAGGACATTCTTTCATTCTATCAAAAAGCTTAGGCCCCACCCATTGGAAGTTACAGTGCAAACTTCCAGGGCTCCATGGGAGTGAATGAGCTCTCCAGCAACACTATCACCTAGATATACCAGAATGCTGTGCCAAAGTATCAAAGGTCAATGGTGGTCTACTACATTCCAGTTATTCAGCATAGCAGAATGCATTACTTTAAATGTGGTTTACCCATGCAGTTTACATTAAGTTAAAAAAAAAATACAGTCATCATTGCAGTATGAAAAACATGAAGATGCCGCTTATAACTACTCATATATGCTATATATTTCCTTGTTTTGATAATTTAGTGTATATATTTGCATTTTCAGCTGACATTATAAATCAAATGCACCACCTAACTCATGCCTTTGGACTTCTACTTCAAGTCTCTGCTGGTTCAAAAGATTGTTCTTACAAAGGGCTAACTCTGTATCACTGATTTTTTTCTATCTGTTAGGTGTTGTACATAAAACTTAAAATGTTCAGAATTGACAGACAATAGTAAGAATGGCTCAGTAAAGCAAAAAAGAACTAGCATATCCATAGCACAAGCTGCATTGCAGGCATAGTGCTCCAGCTGAAATTGCATATAAGTCTCAGGATGTACTGAATAAACACCTTTTCCTGCAGCAAAAAATCAGTTACACCTGTCAGAACCATGAATTGAAAGCATATTGAATTTTGTTTAGATGCAGTCAGAAGCTCCTTCCTGGCTACTGACTAGAGACCTGGAGGGATTACATTAGTACTTTATCAGGTGCACAACCTATTCAAGAGCTGCTGCTATAATACAGTGCTAAAAAATGTTCTCATTATGCTCAAACAGAGTGCTTTCTGTAGACATGACTCCACTTACTACATTACAAATGGCCTTGCTTCTGTTACCCTTCTTCCTTCTGTAACTTGTTCTACATTTTAAATTCTTTCATCATAAAATGTTGAAGTAAGCTATGGGCACATTTACCAAAGAAAAGAATGAGTGTTGAATAATGCTGGACCAAAGATTTAATACATGTTATGATGTGCTGACATATGGTATAGTATAACATAAGAAATTAACTACTGTCTTATGGAGTGCAATGACATTTGTCAAGTTTGTTTACTTGTGCAAGAAGTATGTTATTTCACAACAGGAGAGTAAATAATCAAGTGCAATCCCTTATACGTATTTAAAGTTGAGTGTGGAGATGAGTGAATAAAATTAAGGCTCATTATGGTGTTTTTTCAGTGAAACAGGTGACCAAATTATTGAGATTTATATAATAATTGCTACTAACCTCATCTTTTTTTCTGGAGTAAGCTTTCCCACCATCGGTAATCTTGTATAATGACAGCTCTGACTATGAAGGGATCCAACTGCAGGAACAAACAGGACTGATGCAACAGACATTAGGATCACTCAACACAACCTTAAGCACAACTCTCACAATGCACTGTAAATGCAGACAACTCCTGTTTCTACTTGCCACAAAAAAGTTTGGTTACACATTTGATGACTTTAAGCAATATCTAGAACAAAATATTCTGTTTTTGAAATAAACCTTTTTTCATTCATTGTCTTTTGGTCATCCTACCTTTTTCTTTTTCATCTTCTTCTTTTTCTCCCAGATAATTGACTCAGCATATTTTTCCCTCTATTTTAAATAAATCTGTTTTCTAGTCAGTTTCATGTACAGGCCTTGGCAATGGAGCACTGATGAAGGCTTTATGCAGAAACCGGTATGCTTCAGTTTTTTCAGCCTTTGGGTGTTATGAGTTTTGTATACTGATCTATGGGTATTCATACCCACAATTATATTTTTATATATTAAATGATTGTGTGGATTTTGGTGCTGCTCCTTTTGTTTTTTTTGATATTCATCTGTTTTCTGGATGTGCACATTGCCGTACTTGCATGGAAATTTGTTCCTGTCTCCAACAGTTTCATGTACAGGCCTTGGCCGTCCTTTCAGTCACAACTTGCACAATAAGTTCTCTTGTGGAAAAAAAAATTCTCTATGCTAACTCTGTTACTTGAGTATTTATTAAGATTTGGTCCCCTCAATAACGACAACCAAAAGTGCTCTGCCTGCAAAAAAAAAAAAACCCAAAACAAGCAAAAAAAAAAAAAAAAGCTTTACAGCATTTACTGATGTCATTACAGATCCAAAAACCCCAGCAAGATCCTGTGCCTCATCTTCCTGATCTCCCCGGAGCATCCAACTCCTCATCAAGAATGTGGCAAAATTTGTAAGTTCCTTGGACCTGCACTCCAGTGGAAAATCTGAACACTTACACAGCCTTAATCCCAATATAAATTACCATTTTAATAGTCACTGATGGTCCTGCTTCTAGCATTGAGGCTCCTCGTATAACTTAAGAGCCTACTTTTCACAAAAGCATTTACTCCCATACTGTAAAGTAACACAATGCTAGTTTTGCCTTCTCCCCTTCTATCCGATGAGCAGCAGTTCTACCAGAAACAGATTATTATAAATCACTGGTGGCCATTAAGTGGTTAGAAGATGTCTTCTTGAAGAAACATCACATTCCTTTAAGACTAATTTTGGCCCTACCCAAAATCTTCACACAGCTATCAGTCCCTCAGTGATTGTTAGAAAGATGCTAACCTTGCAGATGTCAGTAAAACAGGCAATGACCCAGGTAATACTGACTCTGCTACTGTTAGTCTACCTGATGTCAGTTATCATATATAGGTCCTCCTGACATTAGCAGATCAGGTGTCTGCTGGACAGGTATCTGCATTTAGTGGTACCCATTATTGATTGAGAACCTAAAACCAGAACAAGTTTAACTCCTTGCTATTCTTGGGCACGAATTTGTTCCCATTTCTATCCAAAGCATCCAGATTAGCCATTGGTAAAGGCATCCTTCTCTGTCAACTGGAGTATGGTCCCCTCTTGGTAGCATTTGCTTCAAAGACAAATGCTACACACACAGACACATACCACTGGTTGCCAATGAAAGCTGTAGGTTCATTACTGTCTACCTTAAGGATGAATAGCACTGCAACACCCTAGAAAAAGAAAAATATCTCCCAGTAAAGTGAAGAATGGACTTCTGTTAGGCTCCCAACTATTCAAATGTGCATACAACTAAACATTCTATCTCTTAGCAGTTAATCTAATATGACAACTCCTGTCCTACAACTGCTGGAATCATACTCATTCAACTATCTTACTATACTAGCTCCAAAAAACATGCTTCACCATGCAGATCACTGCTTTTCTGTTTTTAGCACCAAACACTGGGAATCTATTGTGCCCCACCTCAAAAAAATATCATCATTCTCAGTTTTCCTGACACAACTAAAAACTCATCTTCTGAAATGTGCTAAATGCCAATATGATGCTTCTGTTGACATTACCAAACACACCAAATTCTCACTGTTTAACAACTTTCTTACTCTCTCTCTATACCCTGTAACTGTGTATCACACTTAGTGTGTAAGATTAAATCGATAACCCAGAAAGGGAAATCCCTTACTGCAGTTGTGAAGTTTCAACCACCCATCTTGAACTCTTCTATAAGGATTTTGAAGTGCCAGAAGAGACCACAGTTCCACGAAAACACAACCTAAACAGCAAGACTCTACTGGTGGTCAGTAAGTATCCTGTCCTAGCTCCCAGCATGAGTACTGGTCCAGAAGGCAACATCCTTGGTAGTTTCATAGAGGCCACAGGATACCCCACAGCTTTCAGTAGCAATCCTGAGTTCTAGCCTGCCCCCCCCCCCGCCCCGTGGAGGTATTTGGTGAGAGATGCTTCCTCTAATAACCTGCCTGTTTTATCATAGCAACAAATGCAATGGTAATGGAGCTGATAACCAAAGACTGTCATGCAAAAATTTCTTTCTCACCTTATGCTCATCTCTACCTTTTCCAGATATCAATCCAGGACAGAAAGCACCAGCAAGGAAGGGTGTGTGGATGCTTTCTGAAGGAGGACCTATCCAGGAGACACAGCAAGACCAACAAGGATGTGAATATTTTTGATTCTTTTTACTTGTAATGAAGTCATGGGACATGATGACCATATAAGACTTGAGAAGCTTAAGAACCTTTATCCCCAAAGAGTTTTTTGATATAATGACCCTTCAGTCTCTTTCCTCTGCTAACCAAAGGAGGCTAGATGTGCACCTTAGATCTTCAAGATGCTTGCTTGTCCACAGTAGTCAAGCATTCAAGAAAATTATTACACTTTGTGACAGGAGGTTATAATACCAACTCTGGGCCTTACTCTTTGACTTTATTTCTACCACAATGGTGATCATAAAGCACAAGTCTATAGTGGCTGCTGACCTATGCATAAAAGGAACAAAGCTGTCTCCTTTTATGCATAACTGTCTGGTAAGGGCTGACACCTGAGGCAATCTTATCTGGCACAGAGGGACTCTGCTCCACACCTTTCACTTCTTACAGATCGTGATCAACTTTGCAAAGTCTCACCTCAATCTAGCCTAACTTCTGAATTTCAAAGGTACCATGTTTGGCATCTTTACTATTAGAAAGATTCTTGGATATATTGTCCACAATTCCAGTTCTTCGGACACACCAGTCTTCTGGAGTAAAGCTGCGCCTTTAGCTAGTCTTATGTCATCCTGAGTTCTATTAAAGTCACATGCATGATACTATATGAGGATGTTACAATGAACCATCAAGTTCCAATGCTCCTCAGACTCACTCCATTTCAGTGCACCAGTCAAGATTTTCATATTGCACATGAGACATCTACAATATCAGGAGATACCAGCCAGTCTTTTAAAGGGTACATTATTTGTTATTCCTCCCCTTCATGCACTCATACTTTCTACAGGGAAATATACAATGGGCATGCTGGTGTGTCATTCCACATCAGAGGTGACTCAGTCAATGCCCTGTCTCCCTGAAGATAACACCCTTCCCCCCTGAACATCCCCAGATTGCCTGCGATCAATCACAAAGTGTACTGAAGTATATGCCCTCTCCCCAGGATGGGTATACCCATGTCACAATGCCAGCATCTCAGATGCCTGAGTTGCTAATTGAACTTGAACAATCTGGGCTGTAGTCTGGGTTTTATCCATCTATGCCAAGGCACTGGCTATCAAAGTAATATATTGTTATATGAGCTGTGGTCTTTGCTTTTGAGTGTCTGCAAGAATGGATTACAAATTACTACATCATCTTTCCATCAGGCTGAATAACAGTGGTATGATAAATTAAAAGAAAAGAAAGACATCACTGCTGCCCTTCAGACTACATGTACAGGTCTTCAAGACTAGCAGTCCTTTCTCTAAGTATACATTGTAGTAAAATCCAACTTCCTGGTGAACAGATTGTGGAGTTGCATGCTGCTGTCTAACAAGTAGACCCTAAGTCTCTCCAAAGCCAAATAATATTTAAAAAGTGGGGTTATTCAGTTTGTCTTTTGTTTGCCTCCACTATCAAATGTATGAAGCATTTTTCTCTTATTCCTTCCTCATATGGCAAGAGCACAGAAGCTCTCAGACAAGCTTCACCAAAAGGTCAATGCCTTTCTTCACTTACATTAGTTTCAAAGTTTATTCACAATGCAGAGGAATGAATTATGACAATTATATTGGTTGTTCCTTACTGGTACAAGAATTTGGTTTCCCATACTTCAGCATTTTTAGGTAACCCCTCCACTTCCACTTTCTTATCACAAATGCTCGCTCTCATGTCCCTCAGAGAGAACCCACCAAAATCTCCCCTCCTTCCATGTAGTAACTTGGTTTCTCCAGTTCCACAAAATGTCTGTTCTAAAGTTCTTGAAGCTACAGTCATTTCTATCATCTCCTCTTCCCAACATCCTGCAATTCAGGAGACTTAAAGGGATAAATGGGAAATATTTTCATGTGTGATTTAGCCAAGGACATGGACCCCATTTTCATTAACACTATGCCTGCTCCTTTATTATTTTGGAACTTTATTGTACTAGACATAGCTATTTTTTCCATTAAAGTCTATGTAGCTACCACTGACAATTTCCCTATTGACCAAGATGCTAAAATCTTGGTTATGCCTAATGTGTATAAAGTCTTGGTCTATGGTAGTTTTCTTCTTCATCCTATAATTTAACAGCTTAATTCTCCCTTTGAATTATCAACTTTGTGTCAGAAAAGCTTACACCCCCTTCCGTTGAGAAGAAAGATGCATTCATTCATTCATTTTCTGTTCAATGGGTTTCAAACTACTTTATCATCTATTATGACACATATAGTAAAACTCTTCAAAGCCATCCTAAAGCACATTCTACCATAGATTTCACTACATCAATATTCTTCCTTTACAATACCTCCTTAGATGGCTTTGCACCATGGCTACTTACTCATCCCAGAAGCAAGTCACTGCAATTTGGACAAGACCTCAGGGTTGATGTCTTTCCTTAGGGCCAATTTTAACAAAGGAATGTTCCCATATGACAGCTGTCCAGAAGAACTGAACTGGGGGCTTTGTCCTGCTTGTTTCTTCATCCAGAGCTCTATGAAGTATGATATGAAAGTTATAGGCACACACATTAATGATGGATATGAGTAGAACACTGATTGCACTAAATATTCACCGTCTATCTCTGTGCCTTCTATATCTTTTTTGCTTGATCAGAACGAAAGTCTTCTGCCTATTCAGTGCTTTATGCAGGTTGTGGGAAGGGCTTTGCATCTTTGGAAGGGTTTCTGAGCTGAATGGTCCTAATGCCTGCACTGCTAGGCCTGTTTGTCCCAGCAACTAAGTTGCAATTCACAGACATAGCATTACAGTGAACATTTATAACTTTTATTCCCAATAAAGTGAAGGCACCTTGTTTTTACAATTTGTCAGTCTTGTGCCTGAGATGGTGTAACTCATGGATGTAGCATATTATGGTAAATGAAGTGTACATTGTTTAATTCTATTTTATGGTTCTTTATGTACAGTTTTTTGAGAGAAGCATTTGTAGACAACTAATATGGAGTATTTTATGTAATAAAATCTGTTATTTCTTCATAGACTCTGACTATTTTTTAAAATAGTTATGCACAGACACTCAGCAAAATTTGACTGCAGAAATAAATGTTTAAACATTGAGGGCTATGTGACATAAGGCATGAACACCATGTCACAAATGATTCTAGTTCTTTTAGTTGACCTAAGCACTGAATAACCTGGCTGGGTTCAGAGAGTGAATGGTTGATACCAGCTGATTAATTCATTCTGGGGAAAGAAGTGGTGCATTAGGCACTGTGTGGGTTCCTCCTGCTGGTAACCTCAGGCTACATGAGGGTGTGGTCTGCCACGGTATCCACATCAGCTTAGCATTGCAGACAGGGACTGGAAAGTAGCAAGGATGACACTGAACCAGCAACAATCTCATGTTCCTTATCAAATGATCAGTGTGAGCTCTGAACCCTTGGTTGACTCTCCCTTTAATGACGTCTCACTCTGGTAGTGGGGTGGCAAGCCAGGTTTCTGGGTTAGAATGTAACTGTGGAAAGTAGGAATCAGTAGAACAGAGGCCATGGAATGCATTATCATGGACCTTATAAACAAAGACATTGGCAACCTCCAAACACTTGACCCCACACCGTTTGGTTTTTGTCAGAGGGAGATCATGCCTGTTAAACTTTGTCGATGTCTTCAAAACAGTCACCAAAGCCATGGACAAGGGGAAAACAGTGCACACCACCAACCTTAACCTAGGCAAAACCTTTGACATTATTCCTCACTTGGGCATAATAGATAAACTCTCCTAGCTAGGCATCAACCCGTATGTTAACTGTTGGATAGCTAACTGGCTCACTGATAGAACCCACTCAGTCAAAATAGGGGAAGCCACCTCTAGTTGTAGACCCGTAATGAGCGGTGTACCCCAAGGATCAGTCTTATGGCCTCTACTGTTTGGGATATACTTTTCTGAGGTGCAAGCAAAACCAGTGGTCTGTGGCTGACCAAGTTTGCAGATGACTGGAAGCTGGGTGCTGTCTTAAATTCACCTAGTGATGTGAACATCCTCCAAGAGGGCCTTACCAAACTAATGACTGGTGCCCGAAGCACGCCCTCAAAATGAATGCCAAGAAATGCATCATTATCCCCTTTGGGGAAAATGGTGTCCCCACTAATTATGACATTAATAATAATGTACTAAGCACACAATCAGTCGTGAGGGACTTGGGCGCCCAAGTTGATAGCAACCTGACTTTTATCCACCACGTCACCTCCATTATATGGAAGGCTTTCTACATGGCCCACCTCATAAGTAAGGTTATTTCATCCAGGAACAAGGAGGTCATAACATCCCTGTACACCTCCCTTATCAGACCCATTATCGAGTGCAGTGCACCCTTTGGCATGTACCTTGTCAAGCACATGCAGCAGCTAGAAAGACCACAGAGGTTCCTGACCAGGAAAATCCAGGGTCTCAAACACCTATCCTATACAGATAGGCTAAAAGCCCTGTCCCTCTACTCAGTCTCATACAGAGTGCTCAGAGGTGACTTGTGTATGGCATACAAGGCAATCTCTGACCCTGCCTTGATGGAGTTGTTGCATATCCATAAGTCAAACTCCACTCGCGCAACCCACATGCAAGGCCTCAACCTGGTCTGTTACATTAATAGAACTTGTTGGCGGGATAGATTTGTGTCCCAAGCACTCCCCCTTCTGTGGAATAACTCCATTTCCATGTCAAGCAGAGTACCTCACTAGCCCTCTTTAAGAGTATCCTGGACGACTGGATGGGAAACAGAAAATACACCCCTGAGATCCCAGCTGTGTCCTTGCTGGAGAGGGGAAACACGTGCTGACTTTGTGGGAACATGGCCAAAATTCTTGGCTAGGCTTATAAGGGCCTCTGGTCCAACAGCCTAGTATCATTGTATGAACATATTAACCAATAAGAAAACAGTAATTAGGAAGAGGCATGAGAAGCAGACCAAGAGAGCACGATTTAGCCATGGTATAAGAAGGTCCTTTTTTAAAAGGAAACAACACTTAATAGAATGAATCAATTACCAGAATGGGTGACAGAAGTGAAAACAGGTGAGGCTTTTAAAGCAGCTTAAAATTTCAGGAAATTAAAAAAGAAAGATAGATCTGGAAGGGGAATCGGGTAGCCGCTTTTTTGCCAGATGAAATGTCTATGCATACTGTATGGATCTGCAGCATCCTTTTGCTGACTAATTTCTGACCTGACAAGAAGACATTCATCTTCCATAACACTAGGTTTAATATCAGTAGGAGTTAAGCTAGTTTGTCATTTTGCACAAACCGTGCACAGAAATGGGAAACTACCCTTGATATTTTGTCCAAAAACATTATCAAAATCGTAATGAATTTGTTTTAGATTGTTTTTCCTATCTTCTGACTGTCTTACAACTACTTTTAGATCCTCCATTGTCCTCATTTAAAAGCACAGTACTGAGAGACAACTTGTTGTTGTTGTTTGTCTTTCAGCTTTTTCCCAGTAAGGGGTCGCCACAGCAGAACTCCAGTCTGCTAATGATTGGCAGGAGATTTTTACGAAATGCCGAGGTGCCAGCTCGACGCCCAACCTTCAATGAAGGCATGCCCATTTATGCACACGTCTTTGGAACGCTACCCAACCGCGGGGAGTACAAACTGGCTCTTGACTAAAACAAGTCTTCAGCATTATAAATGTTGATATTGTTTTGTTTTGGGATTTTTCTCCTGTCTTCTGACAAATGTCTAGCTACATTTATATCTTTCTTTGGCCTCTTTTGCAGAAATATCTTCAATCATTCTTTGAAATTCAGAAAGGCTCATTGCACTGTACAAGACTGAATGATTCAGAAAGTGCTCTGCCATCATGGATTTAATGTGGTACTGGCTTGGTCTTACTGGTGAGGCCACATACAAATGTAGCAGTATGAGGGCGTGGCTAATGATAATTAACCATGTGCTCTCCTCCCAGAGCAGGATTATGGTCAAATGGAGCCCTAGGCAGGAGAATGGATGAGGTCTCATCCCCTAGCAGTCATTCTGGTGTCCCATTACTTGTCTCTCTCCCCGATTATCATAAACACTGCTCAAAGCTGTCAGAGTGCTTACTATTTTCTTATTTCATTTTAAAATGAAGGCAGAGATATGGATTTAATTTAAAATCTTTAATTTAAATATCATTTGTTGATCAGATTAGCCCCACTAGACTAGTAAGGTCTTTTCAGGTGAGACCCTTGGTAGCATTTGTACTACTAGGGGAAATTTGGCTAGAGCATTGGGGAACATACCCTTACTCTTTTTGATAGCTCAGGTGGATGCAAAAGATCTCACAGCATCCATCATTAACACAGACAGATGGAGCCTCAGTTTAACATCTTATTCAAAGGATGACACACTCAGGAGTGCAACACTCTGTGATTGTTTATATTAGGACTCACAAGGATTTACAGTAGTAAACACTGGCCCTGGTGTGATGTAGGCTAACTTTATACTATCAGATCTATTTTTTTTATTGTTGCTCTTCAGAAAATGAAATGTAAAGAACATACAGGGCAATGTCCATCAAGAGGCTTATGCCCCAACCCCCAAAAGGACTGAAAGGCACTTAAAACTGTGTACAGGAGGGGGTGCAGCGGGGTGGCAGCCTCTTTCCTGGATGTGTGCGATTGTCTTTTAGTGACATTAAGCTTGTAATGTCCAACATTAGAGTTTCATTTTTTTATATATTTTAACCTTAAGCTTTTTAATGTTGAAAAAATACAGAATTTGAATAACAATTTAATTGACAATCCCATCAGGATGTCAAACAATTCAGCTCCACCCACTCCTGTGGCAAGCTATGATGTTGTGTCCTAATATAGACAGTCACTCAACACCCCCCCCCCCTTAAAATGCAGGGCAGAATCAGCAATCCATCTACATGGTATGGAAGTAGAACCCACAGCTTTCTGTACTAAATGCAAGTATGCTACCTGTTGTATTACCAAAACAGATTTGAAATTCTATAGCACAATGATGCCCATTTGCTAAACAAAACAGTTGCACATTGATAACAGACTTAGTATGAGCAGCAGTAAATGCCTGTTCCTATGAAGCTCACATTCCTTGAAAATGCACCGAAGCTCACGATTTCTTGAAAATGCACTGTAACTCACTTTACCCATTTGATTCCACAGTGGAAAAGCACAGTGATTGATATTTTCCCCTGCAAATAGATTGCCCAGATGATGATCCTGAAGATGCCAACCTTGACCCACAGGAAGCCCAATACTGATGGTGGATGACTTGTTAATATTGACTGGGTTGCTGATCTCAGTGTCACTAGCATCACTGCTGATCATTTCACTACTGAGTATGTCAACTCTGTTGATGGCTTCGACTGCATCTAAGGTGATACTTATGAATTTGTGAGCCCTTATGCTGAGGTTCAGGGCACTGGTACCACAGCTTATGCCAGACATGTTGGTGCTGATTTCTGCAGTAACACAGCAGTTGACACCAAGTTCCTTGGCACTGACTGTGTGAATTCCATTAACCATGCAGCAAGCACCCTTGCAAAGGCTCCCTATGATTTCAACTTCCACCTTGATATTGGCAACAATACAATACAATAGATTCCTTGTCAGTCAGCAGGATAGAGGGACCCAGAGCCATTTGCAGTGCTCATTCATCACATCAGCATATAAACATTGGTTCTTTTCTTCTTTGGACTCACCATATCAGAAGGATGCAAGAAAGCCCCTGTGCAAGAGAAAGCACACTGAATCTTTTATTAGTTTTCCCACACTAGAACTTGATGAGGAGAAGGATGTAGACTTCCCATCATACTCAGTGATGACCCCCAAATTAAAAAAAAGATCTTGGAGATGACAGGGCATAGAGAAATGGTTCACAGATCTTGTGTTCTCCCTACAAGTAACACTGTAATAGGCCTTTCGGTCCACCCAGCAGTCCTTTTGGGTGGTCCTTCCACTGTTGGACATGCTGATGGTAGCCCATCAATGCAACATGGGAAATGTGCACTATTATGTCTCCTGTTCCAAGGAACCTTAACATGATTCTTGGTTGGATCCTCAGAATCCTGTGATCTATCCCTCTGATAGGGAATCTGGGCTATACATCATTTAGGAACATGTGCTTATCTATCCTCAACATTTTCAATGACCAAGGGCCATAATGTATTTATCCCACATTATTGACACAGTGATACCTGCAGGTGAAATGTACCAGTCATTGCAGCAGCTTCCATACTGAACCTTATGATAAGAGAAGCATACAGCTCTGCAGAAAGTTCAACTAATGCTGCCGAATCTAGTACTGTAATGCAACAACATGCTAGGCTCATGCTCACTGACTTCACCTATGACAGCATACAGATACACACTTTATACACTCCCCCCTTTCTGGGCTCTTACCTCTTTTGTCCTGATATTTGTAGAATATGGAAAACAGGTAAAAACCCTCTTTGCTGTTGTGTAGAAGTTTCAGCTTCATCAACATTGCTACTCAAAAACACAAATAACCCTGAGTTAGATATGTTTTTATAGGTTCATAGGTTCATAGATTAGTACTAAGCTAATTGCCCTTACGAGCCATTTTAAGCTTAGCCAATTATCCCTTGTGAGACTCAAACCCTGCACCTTGTGTTTGTAAGGCAAACACCTTAACCATTAGGCCACCCTCCCAACCCATGTTGACATGGGCAACAGCAAAAAAATAACTAAATAACTAACTAACTAACTTGTCGAGAAAAGTCTGGAAGGCACCCTCTTTCTCAGGGCAGCATTCATAAAGGTCATCCTCACAGAGGCAAAGGTACCTGTCAGGAACACTGAGGCTGCATTTCACCTTTGTGTGGTCTACTACAATATCCTTGAGATGTTGCCTGAGTGTCTTACTCCAGAAGCAGTTGGAAGTTGTCCCTCACTGCATGGTTATCAGTCATAAAGGACATCTGGATAAAGGCAGTGATATCAAGAGGGTATACAAGCCCATTTCACATCCCCAATGCTTGCAGTCATTAAATTTGTTGAATCACCCACCCCATCAAACAGAAGTGGCAAGAAGAGAGGTTAGCAGCTTTCTAATTACAAAAAAAAAATCTAAGTGGTCTCACTAGAACAGAAGGGTTAGGATAGTATTACAGATCCCTTTTTGTGTCAGAGATTGTATGCAACATTGCACTCATTCACAGACACCTCCTTATAGGTGTCAGATGCAAAAATGGGCCTCAGTTTCATATTATAGTCACACTCATTCATCATGATCAATCCATCCCCTTTATCTCAATGAACATGTTTCAATAGCATTTTTGCTTAAGTTAAAAGCACTGGAAAGATAAGCCCTAAATACAGGGTTTATATTTTACATATTTTTGCCTTCATTTATCTGTTTTTATAGGGAATGCATTATCTATCTATCTATCTATCTATATATATATATATATATATATATATATATATATTTTCCTTGTTTACAAATGTAGTCAATTGAATTGCTACACACTGTGAATTTCTTTGTGGTGGCTCCTTTAAGATGGTGTTTCATTTCATAGGAGCTTGGCAGTCATGTGATTGAACACAAAAAGCTACAAATTGTGTGTGTACTTCCAGCACTTCCAGCAATGTTTATCTGATGAACTTCATGCATTTGTGTGAATGGAATTGCTTATCTCACATAGTTTTAAACAAGTTTTTATTTCAAAAAAATTCTAGATTAAAGTTCTTCTGGATTTTATTGGCAGCAGTTTGTTTCCTTGGGCCTTCCATTTGTGTTTTAATCTGCATTTCTTCATTTTGTTTTTTGCATTTCAAGATAAGCCAAGAGGTCAAAGAGGTATGTTTACTTACAGGTAGTAGCCAGTCACTTCCAGTTTTGGAATCTTCCATTTGGCCTTACCACATGCCTAAGTATATTCTCCAAATAGATGTCTATTATAATAGCAAGCCAAAAACTGCAGGGAGCCAACATTTTCCCTAACAAGGAAAAGTGGTAACTAACTGCTCATCATTATCAGAACTGATTGTGGCTAGTTATTGTACTCAAAATATTCCTTTCATTAGGAATTCATTAGGGATAATGAATAATTTTGTGAAGTCCTACCTGGAGCCTTCACGTTCATTGGCTACAGCATACCTAGGGTTGCCACCTTCCTTCATGGCTAAAACCGGAGCAAAGCTATGCCCCCTCGCGTCACCAGTAACCCTGCCCACCCCAACCCCCTCTCCCGCCAACATACCTCCTATTTTGTGATGTCACAACAGCATCACTCAACGGGAACGCCCTCTTTTTTCGTTCCCGCTGCCTGCTTTTGGCTGATTTACTATGCTTTTCTGTAAAAAAAGCATAGTAAATCAGCCGATTTACAAACTCCGATAGTCTGTTTCCTTTTTGAAACAGAATACCGGAGTTTGTACAGTGTTTTCTGGACTACCGGAGAATCAGTTTGATTTCCTAATAGTCCGGAAAAAAAACGGAGGGGTGGCAAGCCTAAGCATACCTCCACTCATCTCTGCTTTAGAACCCTACACTAGATGATTGTAACAATTCCCATAGTGCCATTTGATAGATACCATATGAGAATTCTGCAGGAAACACTAGGAATTCAGTGATTATGGTTGTTGAGTCCAAAGTTTCAACACGATTTCTAGATCTTGCAATAGTATGTATAATGAATAACACACCTATTCTACTTTATACAGACAATCCATTTCAAATTTCCACTTCAATGGTGGCTGCACCATAGATTCTTCTCTACTGTGGGAACATTACAAATGGCAAACATTCCAAGGTATGTGGAGCTCCACATCAGCAGTGTTCACATCAACATTCTGGAGATTACAGCAATACTCCTTACTGTCCCAGCTTTTTATGACTCCCAACTTCAGGCTGTAATTTCCATTCACTCCATCAAAATTGTAGTGGTGTATGCATAGCAATAAACGGGGGAAGGGAACCATCTTTGGAAGCTATAAGGGTTTGGAAATAGCTTATGTCATTCAACAACCTGTGTTAGTCAAACATATTCCAGAGAAACCCAATTTACTGGCGGACAGATTCAACCAGTGTCTGCAAATGCCTCATGAGTGGTCCTTCATATCCATCAATGGTGCTGAAGCCTTTTAGATGTGACTTCTGGCCTTCCCAGAAAATGCAAAGCATGCCAGCATTTACTCTCTAATTCTTCTTCTGAGGAAAACCACAGGCCAGAACCGGCTCGCATGATTATCTTTACACTTCTTCATTTTCTCTGATAATAATGTTCATTCAGAAAGCAAAGCAACACAAGTTCAACGTCATTCTCATAACTCCATCTTGGTTTTCATAAATATGGGTTTTCCCTTGCTCATGCTTCTCTTGTTGGTGAAATCTTTTCCTTATTCCACTAAGGTCCTTCTTATCACATCTTCTGGGCAAATACCATCTGGACCTTCACTTCCTGCATCTAACCACATGGTTTCACCACTTCCTGTGATGACCAGTAATCCTTCATTTTCATCTACTGTAGTTCAGATTACAACATCTCCCCAAAAGCCTAACACTCAGAAGACCTACAAAAGTAAGTAGGTGTGCTTTGGGAAGACCTACAAATGTAAGTGGACATGCTTTGCAATACTCTTCTCCAAACTCCTTTCTTTATGTTCACTACCTTAGCTAGAAGACTCTTTCAGTAAATACACATTATTTGATTTCCCATAAAGATAGTGAATCTTTACCCACTAATCTTGCCTTAATGCCTTAAGAAGCAACTAAATCCAACCTTAATCAAATACATCAACTTCCACTTTTCTTCCTTAAATACTCTAACTGTAGAGAATATAACCTTAACTGAATTGAAGTGCACAGAAGAGTTGAGATTATATATTGATAAAACTAAGCATACATAGAAAGATTTACTTTTCATTTCATTTTTACACAAAAAGTTTGGATCTAGTGCTCTAAATTAACTGTAGCAAAATGACTTACAGATTGTATTCAGTTTTGTAACAACAAATGCAGCAAGCCTCTTCACTGAACAACAAAGCCATATTCTACTAGAACAGTTGCTACCACTTGGGCTTTTCTTTTCCACAATTAACTTTGTCTAATCTCACTACTATCACAAGGCACTTAAGCTGGATGCTGTATTCAAGTCTAGGAGGTCCTTTGGATCCACAATAATTAATAGTATGTTCTCCTAAGTTAGCCCAGTTAGGAGGATTTGACTGGGATTCTGCCTTGGTGTTTCAGAATATGGACCTCCTTTTACTAACTAGAGAAGTTATGTACTTTACCATAATTATATGCCTGGCCAAGCCTCCCAAGTGCAAATCTGCTGAACACACTGCAGACCCAACAGAATCTACTACACATAATAATGCACACAACAGTGTCTCAGCCAATAAGCCCCTAAGGCAAAACACCTCAAATCCAAATATGCTGGTCATAGGTGACTCCATAGTGAGACACACAGATGTCCCCCTCACCAAGCTGGACAAGGAGAAGGTCGCGGACAGCTGCCTGTCAGGTGCCAGGATCCATCAGATCATGCATGCACTCAGGTCACTCAACAAAAAGTACTGTTATGACTCTGTCATAATCCATGTTGGGGTGAATGACTTGAGACATACCTCTCTGGGCTATATGAAGAGAGACATGATGGCACTCTGAGATTATGTGTCTCAGACAAGTATGTCCCTAATCCTAAGCAGCATTCTACCTTCACCTAGGATGATGCCTCAATATAAGCAAAAAATGACTGGCTTCAGTAATTGGCTTAGCTTCTGGTGTCAATCCAGAGGGATCCAGTATCTGTCAGCCTGGGAAGATATGGTGAACAGACCATGCTGCTGGTCTTCAGCTGTTGCCTCTTGGCTTTTGGTTACTGGTAAAGGTACATGCCTCCCCCATAGTGCCTTTTTTAGGCAATGTTATAGTAACAAAATTCCTGATGTAAAAAAAAAATCCACTAGAGACAAACTCAAGCTTATGCTGCTTAACGCTAGGAGTCTAAATCAGAAACTGCACTCACCGGAAGCACTCCTTACCTTGGAAGATGCCAATGCCTGTGCAGTCACAGAGACATGGTTCAAGACAGCAGAGAACACCCTGGCCATGCAAGGCTACAATGCCTTCCACACTTTCAGACCTTAAAGCGAGCATGAAATAACCAAAGGCGGAGGTGTATGCATCTTCATTAAAGACAAATACACCTTAAGACTGGTCAAACAATATAACTACCTACAGCTACTTCAAGTCCAACTAACTGTAGGTAAAACTCCCTTCCATATCATTGTTAGCTATAGGTCCCTCACCATGAACCACGAGAACCCTCTGCCTACCTGGACCTACTTGAGTCACTCACTATACAGTAAAACACCTTGGTCATGGGTGATTTCAACTATCCTTCCATCGATTGGGAGTCATATATGAGCACAGACACGCTCACCCTAATGTTCCTAGACTTTGTTAATACAAATGCTCTGGAACAGACAGATTGCACCCCCACAAGGGGCTTGAATGTCCTAGATTTAGTAGTCACCAACATAGGGGGTCTCTGAACTACCCCCTCTGTGTTGCCCTCCCTGGTAAGGTCTGATCATAAACCAGTCTCATTCGAAGTAACGATCATGCCTGCCATCCAAGAGCAAAAAGGATGCAAAATGTCTCCAAAGGAAGCTATAGCCTCCTAAGCGATGGCATAAATAGTTTCAAACCCCCTGCTACCTCTGTCAACAATGGCTTCTATACACAGGTGTACACAAATGCCATGTATAAAAACCTGAACAGATGTATAGACTTGGCTGTAGCTGAATGGATCGAAACAAGCTCCTAACAAAAAACAAGCCACCCTGGTGGACATCAAGCATAAATAGATTAAACAACAAGAGGAAGAAACTAATGCTAAGAATAAGAGGGAGCTGACTCACCAGAAGAAGGACACCCTCCACAGCTTGAACAAGAAAATTAGATATTTTATAAAGTCCTCTAAAGCCAGTTACAAAGCTAAACTAGCATCCCTAGCTGAGAATAATCACAAGACATTCTTTAGCTACTTCAGAAATCTAAAAGGGAAGGCCCAGCTTTGTGTTGAGCTAGTAGTGGACGCTACCACTCATACTGACCCTGAGGACATCACCAACCTGCTAGAAGATAGATTTGGTACAAACTTCACCCCCCTGTTCCCACCAGACATACCCCAAAGCATACGTGTCACCAGTCCTCTACCTAGTATCTCTAAAGAGCAGCTCATAACCACACTCTCCATGGCCAAAAACACAGCCTCTGTGGGACCAGATAACATCTCAGGCTGCCTACTAAATGGTCTAAAACAGGACCTAACAACCACTTGACACTCTCTTTAACCACAGTCTAAGTACTGGCTTTATCCCAGCAGAGTGGAAAACAGCAACAGTAATTCCCTTGCACAAAGGGGAACCATCAACCGCCCCTGGGAACTATAGACCCAAAAGCTTAACCAGCCTTATCTGCAAGACCCTGGAGAGAATCATCATGGACCTTATCAACAAAGACATAAGTGACCTTCAAACTCTTGATCTAACCCAATTTGGCTTCATTAAGGGTAGATCATGCTTATTAAACCTGAAGGACTTCATTGAGAATGTCACCAAACCCCTGGATGAAGGCAAAACAGTCCATACAACCTATCTTGACCTAGCCAAGGCTTTTGACACAATCCCCCACTCAGTCATCATTGAAAAACTCACCCAGCTGGGAATTAACCAATATGTCACTAGATGTGTAGCCATCTGGCTCACCGACAAGATGCATACCGTCAAAGTTGAGGATTCCATCTCTATCAGCAGACCAGTTACCAGTGGTGTACCACAAAGTTCTCTGCTGAACCCCCTACTGTTTGGAATCTATTTCTCAGAAGTCCATGTGAAAATAGAAAGCCTGTGGCTTACCAAGTTTGCAGATGACTGCAAATTGGGTGCAGTCATTGAGTCCCCCAATGATGTTGACACAGACAGATGATTGGTGCCAAAGTCACGGACTTAAACTAAATTAAAAAAAAATGCATTATTATCCCTTTTGGCAAATGGGGAAGTCCCTGCAAATTACAATATTAACAGTACCCCCCTTAGCCCAAACCCTGTGGTGAGAGATTTGGGAACACGGGTTAACTTCAGTTACCATGTGTCCACGGTGGTAAGAAAGGCCTTCCACATTGCACATATCATTAGTAAGGGCATTGCATCCAGAGCTAAGGATGTTATAAATCCACTGTACTTATCCTTCATCAAACCACTAATAGAGTACAATGCTCCCTTCTGTATGTGCCTCACCAGACACCTGTAGCAGCTGGAGAGACTTCAGAGGTTTCTCACCAAGAAAATCAAGGGCTTCAACAGATTACCGACATGGACAGACTGAAGCCCTTGTCACTGTACTCTGTATCTTATAGGAGGCTGAGAGGCAATTTGTGCCTGGCCTACAGAGCAGCCTCAGACCCTGCCCTAATGAAAATGCTGCACATACACAAGTCAAATGGGACAAGATTCACTCACTCTAGGGATCTTAACCTAGCCTGAGATATTTACAGGACTTGCTGGAGAGACAGATATGTCTTCCAGAGATTGTCACTTCTCTGGAACAGACTCCCAATTCATGTAAAACAGAGCTCCTCAATGACCCTATTTAAGTGTAACTTAGACAACTGGATGGGAGACCATACATTTACCATAGGGGTGCCACCTATGTCTTTATTGGATAAGGGCAGTCAGTGCTGATCATAGACACACACTGCAAATATAGACCATACAACTTGGTCAATATGAGAACAAGGGTATAACATGGCTAGGCTTATAAAGGCCCTAGGGCCAATAACCTAGTAACCTCATGTTAACCTATGAACCTATATGCCCTCCCAGTAAAATGCCTTCCCATCTTTCCACTGACTTTATCTAAAAGCTTACAGCCAGGCTGTGTCAGCTTTGCGCATAGTTCAGATCTGGTGAAGAACATCACTGAACTGTATTATGGGATAAGGAAAAGACTGATGTAACCTGGGAAAGTTTCATGCATCAGACTGCCTTAACACTTATTGGTGTTAGTCTTACTTTTATGGAAGATGGATCATCTCTTTCAGATTTGTTATTATGGTTAAGTATTTACTTTATGTCATAGGTTCATAGGTTCATAGGTAGGTACTAGGCTATCGGCCCAAGGGCCTATGTAAGCCTAGCCAGCAAGGTTCCATGGCTTACGCCACCCAAGAAAGTTATTTTCCTGTGCCACTGTCGAGCAGAGACACAGAAGTGATCCCCAGGGTGTATTTCCTATTTCCCATCCACTCATGTTATGTTATGATATAATTTCATAAAGCTCTACCTTCAAGAAGAGTTGGGACTAATGTGACATGAATTAGAACAACTCAGCACACAGAACTTTCCCACATTAATAAACATTGCACACAGCTTCCATTTGCATTTACCATAGAACAATCCATTTCTTTCCTGCTATCAAAGACTGTGGCTGGTCATGGTCCTGAACTGCTTTGAGGGAAAATCTTATTTTGTGAAGTAAAGCATTCCATTTTAAGCAGTTCTGACAGTTTTTAATTTTGTTAGCTTTTTCATTTTTTTTTACTAAAATGTAAAATGTAAAATGATTCCATTTATCTTAATGGCTCCATTTTCCTTAGTTGGTGTCTCATTTGGACCCTTGGTATTGGTCCAGTTATGACCTCAAATACCAAGTCTCCCCATGGCAAACAAATTTCTCCTGCAGAAGCCTTACAAGAGTTCCATCTGCATGGAGCTTAATGGCACTGTTAGAAGGGGGTCTATATTAAAATTGTGAAGAGGCATTACATCAAACGCCTCTTTATCGACACATAAAGACCAAATGCACTAAACCGCGAACGGTCAAAACAACAATTTCTTTCCCTGGGAAAGAAATTGCTAGTACCAAACACAACACACACATTATTTAAAATATAGCCCCCCCCCCACACCCCCCTAACTAAATATACAACTCAAAGATTGCACTACAGTGGGGTAAAGGGCAATGCTACAGTTCAGGCCAAGTGATTTTTTTTCCCCTGGGAAAAAAATCACTGGCCTGAGCCTTCGCTATTTTCAGACTTCAGTCTTTATGTGTCGGCAAAGAGGTGTTCAATGTAACGCCTCTTCACAATTTTAATATAGATCCATTAGAAGACACTGCAGAGAAGCCCATCCATGCTTCTTGATGTCAGAGAAGCTCCAGAGGTAAAACAGGAATCCTCCAGTTCATATTTCAAGTCCCTTGAAGTAAAGAAGCCTTACAATCCCCATATGACATGTGAGAAGGTCTTCAAATAAGGAAATGTCTAAGGCTTGCACATTATTCAGTATAAGAATTTGAAAAACAGCAAACATTTATGGAGATAAAAGCAGAATTAAAGGCTAGAGCCCCGACCTTACTGGAAATATTCTTCCTGCTGTGGTTTCTGAGGATTCACCAGGGTTATGCCCACCTTCAACTTTTCTATCATATTTCATCCTTCCATTATTAAACAGATATTCTGTTTTAAGAAGTTGGCATCAGTTATTAAAATGCATGACGCCTAGCCTCTTAGCAGAGGTCAGACCTGCAACTAGACTGATGTCACTCTTACGTGACATCACTGCACAAGTGTCAGTTACACAAACAAATGTTATACATATGACATCATTACAACAGGTGAACATTCTCAAAAAAGAAAAAAATGCTATATAGGAAGAGGAGTTATCCTGTCTTTGATTTTATTGTTTTCTCCACAAGCCTACAAACATCAAATTTATTTAATATTTGTTGACTGGGAAAGTCTGACTAGGGCAGAGCCTATTTTCAGCAGAGGCCCAGAGAGAAATGCTCCAAACACATGTCTTTGGAATGTGTGAGGAAACTGGAGTACCCAGAAGAAACCCATGTGAATGCAGGGAGGACATGCAGACTCCACAGAGAAGGCATCCCACCCAAGAATCGAACTGGAGAACCTATTGCTGTGAGGCAACAAAGTTAACTGCTGCACCACTGTGCCACCTGTTGGAGTTTCTTCTCCCTGAGTCTCCAAAACAGGAAGACCATCCTTGTCTCAGTGATGCTATAAGCCTTTCTTCCACTTTGAGTTGTAATGAAGATTTCTGTCTCAAAGCCAAGGAATCAGAAGTGACAGCAACCTTAACTCTTCTTTACTGACCCTGAGAGATTTTCCTTCCCTGCTTCAGTGTTTCTTCTAGCTTCTCTGACTTGGTTCTTTTATCACAAGTGTTTGTTGCTGCTCCGCTTTGGAAAAGATCATCTGAATATTTGCTACCTCAGGCTGGTGACTTGGCTGCTGTCGTCCCACTAGTCACTTAAGTCTGTAAAATTCTCAGACTGAGTGGATTCATTTATTATATCCCCTAAAAACCTTTCAGTCAGAAAGCTTATAGAGAGAGAAATGGAAATTGTTTGTAATTTGGGCTTCTGCAACAGGCAAAGATCCATTTTACTCCCTGACATCTCTAACCCTTCAGTACCTTTTGGAGGTCTTTGATGCTGGATTGATGTGTTCTACTAAAACAGTCCATTTAACTATTTCAAAATTCCACTTAGAATAAGTCTCCAAGTCCTTATGTCCCTTAAAGTCTACAATGCCCTTTTGCATACCAGTTTTCTTCCTTGCCCACCACTTAGGAACCCCTTACCATTGGCAGTAGGACTCAGCAGAAGCAGCAGGCTCAAAGTTAGGAAGCTCAGCTCTCTTACCCTTTACACCTGCTGCTTCCACAGAGTTAAAGTTCTTATTTTGGAAGGCATAATTTCCAGTGGCATTTAACCTATCCAGGCAAATCTCTCAGTTACAGGTCTTGCTCATGACTACTCCTTACCTAATGTTTTATAAAGAAAGATTCTATTTGCATACTAACACCTGTCTGATCCCTAACATGGTTTGAAAGACTTATTTCAACCCATCAGTTCATTTCCTGTTTTTCTTTATACAGTACTCATACCAAGGAGAGCATATCTTTCACAGTATGAACGCATTACGGCTCAGGTACTACTAATCCAAGACCAACATTGTAAGGAAAGTATTTCCCAGTGCCACAAAGACAAAGCACCCATGTTCACTGCCAATAACCTAAGTTTGTAGATGGAATTCAACTACTTGAAAGACCAGTTGGGGAGGATAGGAAGAAGTGGCAAACAACCAGTTGTTCTAGCCCAGGGGAAGATTAGGGGAAAGTGTAAAGCCAGGGATAACCCTGGTGGAGAGCAGGAGCCTTGCAGCATATCTCAGGTTCACAACAGAGGAAGTGATGACATTTTGATGTCATTACACCAGCCATGTCCCCAGTTAGAGACTGTGACCATCCACTCTGAAAATGAGGGCTTGGTGCCCTACCCTCACAACTCCCTTACAGACACTCTAAAAATGAGGGCTCCTAGCTCTACCCTCACAACTCCCTTGGGATCGTTGTCACTCCCAGAACCTAACTAAATGTCACAGAGAGGTCATTTCCTCATTCAGTTAGGGGACCCTGACAGTAAAGGATCAGATCTAGAATAACAGGCAAGAAGCAATTGGAAGATCTGGAGCTGGGCGAGTGTGGAAGTAAGAGGGTACAGCCAGAAGCTATGTGGGGTTGGGGGGAGGTTTGAGAAGTAAGTAAAGTTTATTAATGCTTTGTTTCCTTCACTAAGAGGAGCAAATGCAAAAAAAGTTTATTAAGCAATGTTTATCCAAATGTATTTCTAATTATCAGTAAAATCAGTAGAGTAACCACTAGCCAACCTGGTAAATGCTCCGTAGCTACGTTAATAATATATAAAAAGTCCACTGTGGTAAAATGGAGTCAAAGCAGGAATGTCCCAATAGAACCTGTATTTATTTCACAATAAAACCAATAAATAAAACAGGATAAGCGTGCTTTCGCTAATACAGCTTCATCAGATCCATAAAAAATCACCATTATGACACATGTATATATAGCTGAATTCAAAAATTTTTATCCAATCAAACTTCCTGGTTAATTAAAACCTTAAAGGAGTATCTCCCATTAATAGCTTGCTATTGCACATTGCTGTAAAATAAAAGTACTTATAATTGGTGAATACTTATATTAAAACCAATATATATAATATACATGCAAGCAAAAAATATATATATATGCACGATCCTCATAATAGGTGCAGACTAAAACATCATAGCTATTGCTTAGAGGCAAAATCAAGCCCTTTTTTAAAATAATACAATCATCTGGATATGCCTTAAAAAACTGTAAATAAACAGATTATATATATATACACCTGTGTATCAAAACTATAAAAAAAAAAAAATATATATATATATATATATATATATATATATATCTTGTATTTTATATATTATATTACCATCATCTAATATTACGGCGTTTCCTCAGTGTGGGTTTTATGGATGCTCTCTCATTAAGCCCCATACCTCTGTCAGCCCTTAATGTTATAATCCAGTCATTCTCTCTGGATTCAGTATGGTTCCTTATATCACCTCCTCGTATACTAGGAGCTATAACTTCTAGGGCTCGAAAAAGAAAAGTATGACTTACATCTTTCTGTTTAATGTGTTTAGCTAGTGCATTATGTTCTAGTTGTTTCTTAATGTGGTATACATGTTCACGTATCCTGTCTTTAAAAACCCTATTGGTTTTTCCAACATAAAAAGAGGAACATTGCTGGCATACCGCTAGATAAATCAAATTAGATGTCATACAGTCTGCTTTGGCTGATGTTCTAAACTTTCTGCCTAAATCAGGGTGGAAGAAAATATTACTAGTATCTATATACTGACAGAAATTACAGTGCCCGCATGGTTTAGTATATACTTCACCATCTTGTACTACCTTATTCTTAGGATAACAAAGAATTCTCTTCAAATTTTTCTTATTACGATATAGAAAGTATGGTCTTTCACCTACTACCTCTTTTATATCCTCATCTGTCTGTAATATTGACCAATTCTTAGAAATTATCCTATTCAATTCCACTCTATCACTGGTGTAAGAAGTAGTAATCTTGACTATAGATGGTCTATTATATAACGCATCCCTATATGTATCAGAGCTGGGACCAAAGTATGGTGCTGCTATGCCTTCCCTATGACTAGCTGCTACTGTCAATTGCTCATCAATTTCTCATTCACTATAGCCTCTATCTATCAATTTCTGCCTTAAACTAGCAAGCTCATCTATGAATCCCACTTCTGATGGATTCAGTCTAGAGGCTCTCATTCCTTGGCCCCTAATAATGTTTCTGAATACAAAACTAGGATGCATACTAGATCTTACTAGCAAGCTATTCCGGTAACAGGGCTTACGATATACCCCAGTATTGAAAGACCCATCAGATAATCTTTCAATATACAGATCCAAATAGTCTATTCTAGAGTGAGAACTCTGAATAGTAAATTTAAGATAGTCAGTTAGGTCATTTATTTTCCTAAAGAATACATCTAATTCCTTTTCATTACCATTCCAAAGAATAAAGAGGTCATCTACAAACCTTCGATAGAACATAACATGCTCTTTAAACTCATCTATCTTGAATAAAGTAGTCTCTTCCCAATATGCTAAAAATATATTAGCATAAGTATTGGCACATGGGGTGCCCATTGCCACCCCATTTTGTTGCCTATAGATGGTATCCTGGAATATAAAAAGATTATTCTCCAATATCAACTCCCGGAAATATGCTATTAAATCTATTTGCACAATGGTGAAGTCACTATAATTCTTCAAATATTCAGTGATATACTCTATCCCTAGGCTATTCGGGATGATGGTAAACAAAGACTGTATATCAAGGGTAACCAGTATAGTTTCTTCTATATTAGTAACCTTGTTTAGGCAATCATAAAGTTGAATTAGAAATTATTTAGTATCTTTTAAAACCGGTTCACTTTTTTCTAGGAGTTGCCGTAGATGTTTCTCCACATACAATGAAAGATGTTCAGTTATCCATCCACCCCCAGTGACTATAGGTCGCATGGGTGGATCATTCAAATCCTTATGGATTTTAGGGAGACCGTGAATTTGTGGTATGAGGGGATTTTTAATTGTAAGATAATCATAAACCTCTTTCGTTATCATTCCACTATGGTAAATATCCATCAAGCTATTTGTGACATACAAAATAACAGAGTCTACTTCTGGTTTAGAAATAGTCTTATAAAATTTATCATTCAAGAGGCTTTCCATTGAGATAATATATTTATCCATATCCATGACAACTATTCTGCCTCCCTTATCAGCTGGTCTTATTATAATTGAGTGTTGTGATTGTAACTGCTTAAGGCATTGCCTTTCATTCTTACTCATATTATCCACCCCATGACATCTGTTATGTGTAGGCCTATTTTCATAGTACTTAAATAGTTCATCTTCCGTTAATTTTAAATATGCATCAATGAGTGGATGATTCATAGGAACATAGTTGTTTAAATTCTTAAACCTAAAAGGTGGTGTATTCTCTTCAGAGGATTTATATATTAATTTTAGCATAACATTCCTAGAAAAGATTTTGAGGTCAGTAATGGTGTCCGTAAGATTGCTCTGACTCTTAGGTATAAAATGAAGTCCTTTGTTTAGCAAGCTTACTTCAGAAGCTGACAATACATATGATGAGATATTACAAACTAGTGATTGTTGTCCTTGCCCCACATTTTCTTGAGAGTCTGATGTGGGGTAAACTCCCCTGACTACTTCCTTTTTTGCCGGCCTCGACTCATTGAGCATGACCATTGCGGTCCCCTGTCCATCCGCATGGGTAAAGGGAAAGAGAAACCATCACCTATATCTACTGTTCCTTCAATAGATCTATTATTAGCAGTTTTTGGTCTCACTACCATTTCTCCAACACTATCCACCCTAGAAACAGGTTTATTCTTAAATATCTGTACTTCAGGATATAAATTACTTGTTACTTTAACGTGACATACATTAATATCATTGTCTAAAACTGTTGCACTTGGAATACACTGTATGTCTGGCTCATGTGCCACATTATCTACTACAGCCAAAGGCACTTGTTTATCTACATTGATAGCTGCTAAAGTATTATCTATCGTTACAGTGCTGGTACTTGCCACAATAACATTATTGACTGCAGTCATCTCATTAATATCTCTATGCATAACATTACGATGTTTAGAAGGATTCATCTCATTATCAGCATTTTCATTTACAGTATCATGTCCACGTCTGAGCCACATGAATACATGGCCCAGTTTAAAGTCATTGGTATCTCGTAAAATCTTGTTCTTTTTCTGATTTAACAGTTTACGCTCAAGAGCAGCCACACCATTGAGTAAACTCTCGAATAATGGCTGTATCACAGCATGTGTGAAGTTATCAAAAATGAGCTGCTTCTTAATTTTAATGCTGTCAACAAGTCACGCCTCTTCAGGCCTGAAGAAGTCTATTAAAAGTTCTAAATACTTGCGACTCACCTCCAGGTTAATTTGCTGCCAGCGGGTGAGTAACGCTGGATAGTACATGCCTTGACTGGGCTTGTTGAAGACATGCAGCCCCCTCGGTATGATTTTCTTATCGAGGCAATACTGAAAATGCAGCCTCTGTGTCTGCAGCCGTTTGAGCTGTACAAAATCCTTTTCCAGTTGGTCGAATGCCTTCTGCATCTTCTCCAAATCTATCGATGTACCAGTGATGTCGTCAGAGGTAGAGGGCAGGTCACATTGCCAGGAAACACTTTTCGTACAATCTAAGTATTGAGTGAACCTTCGTTGCAGAGTATCATCCATTCTATCCCTTTTCTCAGGATTATAGTCAAGTTCTACACTTGTAGCCTGTTGCATATTCCCGCTCCAGATGGCACCAGTAAAAAATATAAATAAAATCAGTAAAATCAGCAGAGTAACTGCTAGCCAACCTGGTAAATGCTCCGTAGCTACGTTAATAATATATAAAAAGTCCACTGTGGTAAAAACGGAGTCAAAGCAGGAATGTCCCAATAGAACCTGTATTTATTTCACAATAAAACCAATAAATAAAACAGGATAAGCGTGCTTTCGCTAATACAGCTTCATCAGATCCATAAAGAATCACTATTATGACACATGTATATATAGCTGAATTCAAAAATTTTTATCCAATCAAACTTCCTGGTTAATTAAAACCTTAAAGGAGTATCTCCCATTAATAGCTTGCTATTGCACATTGCTGTAAAATAAAAGTACTTATATTGGTGAATACTTATATTAAAACCAATATATATAATTTACATGCAAGCAAAAAATATATATATATATATGCACAATCCTCATAATAGGTGCAGACTAAAACATCATAGCTATTGCTTAGAGGCAAAATCAAGCCCTTTTTTAAAATAATACAATCATCTGGATATGCCTTAAAAAACTGTAAATAAACAGATTATATATATATATATATATATATATATATATATATATATCTATATACACCTGTATATCAAAACTATATAAAAAAAATATTTATGTGTGTGTGTGTGTATGTGTATATATATATATATATATATATATATATATATATATATATATATATAGTTCCCTATCAGAAGCCTGAAACACTATAAGCCTGAAAATCAAAATCCTGAAACCAAAAGCCTGAAAATTCAAAATCCCGAAAACCCAAAATCCTGAAACTCAAAATCCTGAAAACACAAAATGGACATACTGACGTCATTGTGGCTTTGCTATTGTTAGCCCTGTGGTGTTAGGTCATGCTGGGTTCAGGTAAGTGTCTTGGTTGGTTTCATGTTAGGGTTAGGCGGTTTAAGTGAGTTAGGTTAGGCAAGTTAGGCATGTATGCAATAGTGACAAATATTGGGGTTAGGGGCAGTTTAAGTGAGTTAGGGTTAGGCTGGTCAGGTGAGTGTCGATAGTGACGGACCTTAGGGTTAGGGTTAGGGTCAGGGTCAGTTGGTAGATATTAGTGTCTTTATAGTGACATATTAGCATTATTTGTGTTTTCAGGATTTTGAGTTTCAGGATTTTGGGTTTTCGGGATTTTGAATTTTCAGGCTTTTGGTTTCAGGATTTTGATTTTCAGGCTTATAGTGTTTCAGGCTTCTGATAGGGAACTATATATATATATATATATATATATATATATATATATATATATCTTGTATTTTATATATTATATTACCATCATCTAATATTATGGCGTTTCCTCAGTGTGGGTTTTATGGATGCTCTCTCATTAAGCCCCATACCTCTGTCAGGAACCCCTTACCATTGGCAGTAGGACTCAGCAGAAGCAGCAGGCTCAAAGTTAGGAAGCTCAGCTCTCTTACCCTTTACACCTGCTGCTTCCACAGAGTTAAAGTTCTTATTTTGGAAGGCATAATTTCCAGTGGCATTTAACCTATCCAGGCAAATCTCTCAGTTACAGGTCTTGCTCATGACTACTCCTTACCTAATGTTTTATAAAGAAAGATTCTATTTGCATACTAACACCTGTCTGATCCCTAACATGGTTTGAAAGACTTATTTCAACCCATCAGTTCATTTCCTGTTTTTCTTTATACAGTACTCATACCAAGGAGAGCATATCTTTCACAGTATGAACGTACACGGCTCAGGTACTACTAATCCAAGACCAACATTGTAAGGAAAGTATTTCCCAGTGCCACAAAGACAAAGCACCCATGTTCACTGCCAATAACCTAAGTTTGTAGATGGAATTCAACTACTTGAAAGACCAGTTGGGGAGGATAGGAAGAAGTGGCAAACAACCAGTTGTTCTAGCCCAGGGGAAGATTAGGGGAAAGTGTAAAGCCAGGGATAACCCTGGTGGAGAGCAGGAGCCTTGCAGCATATCTCAGGTTCACAACAGAGGAAGTGATG